>NC_057736.1:12815276-12871340 GCF_004010195.1 Chiloscyllium plagiosum
GCCCTCCCCCCACCCGACTCTCACCGGGCTTACTATCACCAGCCCCAACCCCCCCACTTTGACTGGCTCTACCCACTGACTCTCACAGGCCTTACCTTCACCACTTCCACGACCTTGTTCCACACCACCACTTTCACCAGCTACTCCGCCAACTCCCCAACACTCATGACTTCAGTCCCCACCACCACAGCTCTAACAGGGTTCCGTCACCTCTCTTAGGTTTTCATTGAGGGGCTGTGACAATTTCTAAGCCTTGAAAAGGGTCCCCAATAGGAAAAGGATAGGCAGCGTGCTGTGTAAGTACTCCCCTCACCATAAGCCCAAAGGGCAACAGAGTATTCTGTCTATGCGCTGGGCTGTACTAACTCTATCAACAGCACCTCCTAACCCAATCTGGTTTTAAAATGGACAGAGTTAAAAATCACACAACACTAGATTATAGTCCAACAGGTTTATTTGGAAGCACTAGCTTGTGGAGCAATAGTCCAACCCTGTCTCCTCCACATCATGTATAAATTGGATAGAAGGGGGTATTACAAAATGGTTCCCAGAAATCATATGGCTACCCTTATAGTTTCAGGTGGTGTTAGAACTACATCATAATAATCTCTTTAAGTCTTACAAGAGCTATTTGGAAATTCAGTGAACATTTCCAAAGGCAAATAGAAACTCAGTGACAATGATTTTCCTCAGGGTGTGATCAGCTCTTTCTACCCCTGCTAAAAGCTGACAGAATGACAGCTACCATTTGAGACAATTGAAAAATTACTTACCTTGTTCTGAGGACAATGGATGAGTCAGTGCTGCAGATCTGGGTTAATCCAAAACCTAGTAGCTAAGCGTGATGCAACAGTTTGGGAAAACAACCAATCTAAAGTTGAACATGAATGTAGGGAAGAATGCCTCCTGGGTTCGGGCAAGCAGCTGGGGTGACTGTGGCATAAAATCAGGTGGCACGGTTGATGTTAATGTTCCTATTTCTACTCACCTCTACTGAGGAGTTTTAACCAGCGACTGGGCAAGTGATGGGCAGCTCGCCTATACTTGGGCCATTGAAGCTCTTAAATGGCTTATAAATTAAACCTTCAGGTTTCTTCCTGCATTGTTGGTAGCAACCTCGGGGGGCGGGGGGGGGGGGGGGGCAGCACAGAGTAATGATAGGATATGCAGCTGGTGATGGTTGGAGATATATTCCCTTTTATTGAATTCAACAGGGTTCATTACCAATGGCAGTCGCTAGCACTTCTTTTTGTTCCCCTCAGCCCAGCTTCACAATTGTGGCCCCTATCCCTTCTGCCCTTCATAGCAAGAGCTAGTCCCAGAGAAGATATCCAGAGAAGACCTTGGAATCTGACCTCCTTGCTGCTTTTCTCAATGGCCTGGCTGCAATCTCAGCAGTGGCCACCACTTCTGGGGTGCTACTGAGATGGGGTAGGGGGGGGGGGGGCGGTGTGTCTGCTTGACCAGCAGTTCTTGGAGGGAGGACTACTTTAACTCTGGTCTCTCTGTGTGTTAGTGGCCTGATATCCTAATATGTGAACTAGTGTGCTGTGAGGTTCACAGTTCTGATCATATCCACTAAACACTCTTGCTCTGCAGGTGAAGAAAAAGAAAAAATAATCTCTCATTGAGTGCTCCTAGTCAGCTACAGACAAAAGGAATCAGGACAAAATCAACCTAGAAAACCAAGAATCTTGAACTCAACTGTTTAACCACTAGTGTCAAGAGTGTGATGCTAGTTTTTGCCTGAAATGTTGATTTTCCTGCTCCTCGGATGCTGCCTTACCTGCTGTGTGTTTCCAGCACCACAATCTTGACTCTAATCTCCAGCATCTTCAGTCCTCACTTTTGCCCTGTTTAACCACTAAGTGTCAATGCTACCACTAATATCCACCGCAACAGCTATAATGTGTAACTATCCACTCTTCATGAACAATTCAGTGACTAGTCTACATATTTTCTTTTAAACTTTACCTTTTTGGCCTGACCTCTTATTTCCAATCCGCGTATATGTGTGTCACTCCAAATTCTTCTTGTGGTTAGTAGTTAATCAAGTAACTCTTCTAGTTCATTCAAGGAAACTGGGATAAGTTGGTTCATTTTAAAGCAGAAGGTCATTTTGGTCTGGGGAGAAAGCATTGCACAAGGAAAGAGATCCTTTTAAAATTAAACTTGATGCAACCAACTGAGGGGATGGATGAATAATTAAGGGAAACCAATTACCCCTTCCTCACCCAGGAACCGAGCAATTTAGCAGAGTCAGTCTGAAGTTGAAATGAATCAGTGAAACATGAGTGGGGATTGGTTGTAACAGTTAGTACTGGAGCAGAGTAGGGCAGAGATAGATCCTGCAAGGTTGTCATGTATGTTCTATACTTAAATCCAGTTTGAAGAAGTAGTTTGAGGTCTAGTCTGATTTTATGTGAATAGATAAACACACACTAGAATGGGCAGGAGATACCAATCCAGTGTAAATAGAGTTTTTCTGGAAAAAAATCGCAGGACAAGAATCCTGGGAATTCTGAGGGTGAAGAGTCACCTGAAGTGAGGTGGTCTCTGGTGTAGGTCTGCACCAGCTGACCAGTCCCTGAGGCTTCCTGAGCTGGGGAAGGGCCAACGTAGGTACACTTCTATTGGGGTGGAATCACCTCAGATCCACATCCAAAATCAATAAGAGTTTCCGGCCAGTAGACGCAGCAGGGCCTGAATGCATTGGGCATCTTTCTCAGACAAGGTAACTGATGAGTCTGTAGCAGGTTTTTGGGCAGTGCTATTGGCAAATAGCTACTTGAGCCGCAAGCAGAAGCCCCTCATTGCCATTCAGTTCAGCTGTTGGTCTGTGCAGCCAGGGGAATCAGCAGATGCCTGAAAACAGGGTGAAGGTGGGTTTGCTAAAGAGTTGTCAAGCAGCTGCCAAAATGAGGAAACAAACATTTGCTGCCTTTTGCCTTGGATACGATTGGTCTAAAACCATGTTAGTCAAAAAAAGCAATCATTAGCCTGGTCAAATTGGCCGACAGTAAATGAGGTACACACAAGGTAAGCTTCAGTCTCCCAAATGGTTCTGTGAACATCTTTAACCAATAAGATTGTTGGAAAGTGACACAAAGAGCAAATCAGAAACAAAACCAGAGATGGCTGTAAAAATATGAAGGAGGGTCACTGGACCCGAAACTTTAACTCTGCTTTTCTCCACAGATACTGCCAAACCTGCTGAGTTTTTTCCAACAATTCTTGATTTCTAGCATCCGCGGGTCTTTGTTTTTTTTTGCTCGATGAACAAGTCCTTTCTCTAGACCAACGTAATTGCTGGAGACCAGCACTGGTCAACCAGTTGACTCACGAACAGAAGGCATTTCGAAAATAAATGTAGATTGCTTTTAGTGAAATCTGTCAATTTGTACTGCAACTGCATCATAGGTTACAAAGGCCCCACGTGATCATTTTGTTTCAGCAAAAACAGTGCTTCTTTCTGAACTCCACATCAGGTTTGAAATTCCTCAGGGAGAACTGGAGAAGTGTGAGGGAGAAAATTTGTGAAGGAGCAAAGCAATGGGGGAGTGGGGAGGAGGAGGAGAATGTGGGTGGGAATTATTCATCGCTACTTTAAAACTTGCGACTCCCAAATTTCACCTCCCGCCCCCTCCTCTTTGGGAATCCCTGCTCTGGCAGTTTAAGATTGATGGGGAGACTTGAAAGTTCAAATTCCTGAGGGCTTGCAGTAAGAAACATCCTGATTCTCACAGTTCTGGTGGTTTCTGAACAAGTCCACACTCGCTGGCAGAATGAAAATGACTCATTTTTTAATCAGGTAACAAATTTCAGTCTGGGAATTTTAACAACACTGACACAAAGTGAAATGTAACAATCATGACATGATGTCACAGAGGTTGCTATGATCTGATAACACCGTGAGACATCACTTGATCAGTTTTAATGGCAGCACAGGAGAGAAGCTTTGATTCACAGTTAATAGTGAAAGGGGTCTTGATTGACAGTGAACCGAGTGTTTGTGGGGAAGTGCAATTTGATGAAAACTACCACCAACACAACTGGTTCTCAATCTGTGCTTAGAACAATCCTTCAAGAAAATATTGATATTTGACTGAATTTATAGTTATTCTTTAAGCTGGAGTGTGATGTGACGAGTCTCTTATTGATGAATTAGCTGGTAAGTTACTAACGCCTATTACTAAACCAAGCCTGTGATTATTTTCATTATTGTGAACCTAAATTGTTAGACCTATTCCACTATTCCCAATTATTGGTTTCAAACAGTTTGAAGTTTTCTGGAATTATTCATTAATAACCTGCTCATTTTATAAAGAATATGACTTTTTATATAAAAGATGACAATATAATGGAATGCTTCAGAAAGTCACCCTACACATTTCTGTATCAGCCAAAGTCTGCCATTAACATTGCAACAGCTGACAGCAAAATTGAATGAGAAATGTTGACATTATAGTTTGCAAACACACACAAGTGGAGAACATGTGTTAGCTGTGAAATATCATTTCCTTAGGGTTATTACTAGGGGTATGGAAGAGTGAGGAGGCTGTGATAAACTAGTGTGGAGCACTAGGGAAGGTCTCCATACCATGCAGCGTGGAACATGGCCATTCAACCCATCAAGTCCATACCAACCCACTGAAGAGCATTCCACCTCGACCCACCCTCTACCCCTGCATCTCCCGTGGCTAATCCAACTAGCCTGCACAATCTGGTACACTATGGGCAATTTAGTATGGCTAATCCACCAAACCTGTACATGTTTGGACAATGGGAGGAAACTGGAGCACCTGGAGGAAACCCATGCAGACATAGCGGCAAACATGCAAACTCCACACAGACAGTCACCTGAAGTTAGAATTGAACCTGGGTCCCTGGTGGTGTGAGGTAGCAGCCAACCACTGAGTCACTGTGCCGCCCTAGCTAGAGCATTGCATTTCATTCTGCATGTCACACTTTAGGAGAGATGGGAAGAGTATTGGAAAGACCCAGAAACAATTCACAAGGATGCTTCCAGCAATGAGAACCTTTAGGTGGAAAGACGAGATTCTGTGGCTCTTTCTTTGGGGAAGAGAAAGTTGAGTGAATTTAATAGATATGTTCAAAATCACGAGGGGTCTGGAGAGAGTGGACAGAAGCTATCCCCATCAGTGAAATGTTTGAGAATGAGAAAGCTGAGATTTATGGTAAATCCAAACAAAAATATTTATAGAGACCTACAGCACAGAAAGAGATCCTTTGGTCCAATTCGGCCAAGTTTCCCAAACTATACTAGTCACACTTGCTTGCATTTGGTTCATATCCTTCTAAACTCCAGACATGAAGAGAAAGATCCCCATGCAGCAAATGGTTGGGAATGCTTGGTCTTAGAGTATGGCCTTCCGGATGGAATCAGATTGTTATCTGAAAAGAGAGGGAGTTATGGGGCAGTATGGTAGCAGGTGAGTTGCTCATTCAGGGAACCAGCACACACATGATAGGATGGATGACCTCTTGTGTTGTGACTATCCTGTGATTCTATAGATTAATTGGGTTTAATGAGTAACTTGCTTACATACTTGACAATTAAATGCAATATTACATAAATAATGGACAGTTCGACATAGAGAAAAGAAAGGAAGGCAAAAGAGGTCAGAAGTTGATATAAATTCCCAGAAAAAACTTGCGAGCTAAAATCTGGACCACAAGTATGGTTATTGGTGACAAACTCCAATCCTGAAAGCAGCTGTAGGAAAGGAAGGGAGGCTCATAATTAGCCTGACAGCAGCACGTAGACAGGTTATAATGAGCGCAAGAAACTGTGACAGTTTGATGTTGGAAAATATGAGCTTATGCAAACAGCTACCTTTTCTAATAAACAGCTACATTAGGAAACTGAAGAAGGATGTGATTTGGGAGGCCATTTAGTAAGAAGGGGAAACAGATGTGAAAAACAATCACAGAGCCAAGTATTCCTCGCGTTTTGAGCCAGGGAGATTGGAATGGAAAAGGAGGAAGCAACTTGTGTTTGGTTGTGTTGTGCTTTTGGAGTAAGGACAGTATTTTATTTTAAGACGAGGAAGATTCAAAAGGACATGGAGGGGGTGTTAGCCAGAATGATGTAAGTTCAGAGTGTTAATTGTTTGGGCGGATTGCCAAAATATGGCTATTACTTCCTTGAGAATACAACGTTGAATTTAGAATGAAACAGTTCATGAAGAAAATCAGGAAACAATTTTATTTTTGTACAAAGTGTATGGATGATGAGGCAATTAAAACTTTCAAGATTGAGATAGATAACTATAGATGTGGTAGATTTTAGTTATCAAGATTTTTTCTCTCAATTAGTTTACCAGTGTTACTGGTTAGGCCAGCATTTATTGACCATCCCAAGTTGCCTTTGAGATGGAAGTTGAGCTGCTTTCCTGTACAGCTATAGTCTGGGAATGGGGTATAGGGCAGCAGGGGTGATGGGCACACTCTCAATAATGTTAGGAAGGCAATTCCAAGACTTGAACCCAGCAACAGTAAAGGACTGACAATAGATTGCCAGGGCTAGATGTTGGGGGTAGGTAGAACACCACCTAGATGCTGGTGTTCCCATCTACCTGCCTGCCACCCATGTCCTTCTGGATGGATGCAGATGAAAGTCATAGAATCCCTACCATGTGAGAGCAGACCATTTGGCCCATCAAGTCCACGTCACCGACACCCCCCAACAAAAGAGTATTCCACTCACACCAACTCCCCCCCCCCGCCTCAACCTATCCCCACGCCCCTGCATTTCCCATGGCCAACCCACCGAACCTGCACATCTTTGGACTATGGGAAGAAACTAGAGCAATGGAGGAATTTGCAAACTCCACACTGACAGCCACCTGAGGCTGAGATTGAACCTGGGTCCGTGGTGCTGTGAGGCGGCAGTGCTAACCACTGAGCCACCGCACTATCCCAGAAGTTAGAAAAATTGAATTGGGATGCTTGTCAGCAACGGCCTACTTGAATGGAAGAGCTCAGCTAGAGGGGCCACAGAGATGTGCGAGGATAAAACTCTTGTCATTACAGACAAGCCTATTGGGTGGTACACTCAGCTGTGTAGTATTCTTACATTTAATGTACGTGGCTACCTAAAGGTGGATATTATTGTTATTAGAGAAATTTCTAATGGGGGAGAGACTGATGTGAAAGTTTCCAAGAATTGTGTGACCTGAATTTAATGTGGTATTTTGGACTTGATTTTCAATCGAGGGTTTAGATTAGATTACATTATAGTGTGGAAACAGGCCCTTCGGCCCAACAAGTCCACACCGATCCGCCGAAGCGTAACCCACCCATACCCCTACATTTACCCCTTACCTAACACTACGGGCAATTTAGCATGCACATCTTTGGACTGTGGGAGAAAACCGGAGCACCCGGAGGAAACCCAAGCAGACATAGGGAGAACGTGCAAACTCCACACAGTCAGTCACCTGAGGTGGGAATTGAACCCTGGTCTCTGGCGCAGTGAGGCAGCAGTGCTAACCACTGTGCCACCGTGCCACCCATAAACACCATTTAAACACCATTCTGTGCCATGTGAGTCAGGCAAACTAGTCCTTAAATGTAAACACCCTGTTTTGGACAGAGGTGAACTTGATGTCCATTTGATAGAAAGGACTGTTACTGGGGGGTGGGAGCAACCAGCAGAGAGTGAGGGTGGCAAAAGCAGATAGCAGCCATGATGGGGCCTGCCAATGCTTTCAAATGGGGTAAGGGCAACACACGTTCCTCAGAGGGTCAGCAGACTCACCACATGCAAATGGCACTACATCCCATTCACAACAAGACCGTTTCGTTGCTAAAACAAAATGTGGCACAGTAGCTCAGTGGTGAGCACTTGCCTCACAATACCAGGGACCCGGGTTCAGTTCCTGCCTCGGGTGACTGTCTGTGTGGAGTTTGCACATTCTCCCTGTGTATACCTGGGTTTGCTCTGGTTTCCACCCACAGTCCAAAGACATGCAGGGTAGGTGAATTGGCCATGCTAAATTGCTCATAGTGTTCAGGGTTGTGTAGGCTAGGTGTGTTCGTCAGGGTTAAATATAGAGTAATAAGGTAAGGAAATGGATTTGGATGGAATACTGTTTGGAGGGTTGGTGTGGACTTGTTCAGCCAAAGGGCCTGTTTCCACACTATAGGGATTCTAGGTGAAACCAGTTAGTGTCTGCCCCCATTGAACCCAGTAGCCATGTATATTGGACACCAGGCTGTTTGGTTTAGTTTTAAAATCACTTTCTTGCCCTCCCTAGCCTCTCAGAGAGATTATCTGGCCATTAATTGGAGACAAGCATGTTCCTGACCTTCCTCTCCCTCTTGCCCAACACGCTGAAAATGGCAATTAATTTCAGAGACATTAGGATACTGACATGCAATCCAGGAGTAGAAACATAGGAACATCGAAATAGGAGCAGGATCAGGCCATTTGGCCCTTCAAGCCTGCTCACTCCATTTAATGTGATCATGGATGATCATCCAACTCAGCCCCCTGTACATGTTTTCTCCCCGTATCCTTTGATCCTTTAAGAACTATATCTAACTCCTTTTTGAAAGAATTCAATGTTTTGGTCTCAATTGCTTTCTGTGGCAGAGAATTTCTCAGGCTCACTATTTGTTAAGTGAAGACAATTCTCCTCATCTGAGTCCTCACTGGCCTACTCTATATCCTTAAAGTGTGGGTATTTTCAGTGTCTGTGAGCAATTGAAAATCTGAGCAAATATATTGCTGATCTCTATTGTAAATCTTACTCAGTATTACCAGTAGGTTGGCACTCCAATTATTGAGTAATAATGAGCCCTTCAGTAAAGTTGTACAAAAGTGAGCTGGCCCTGAACTATCTGATTGACACTTGAACTGGCTTCTGACCTAACTAGTGCTTGTGTTTTTAATCCATGTCAATGGCAGTGTTCACTCTGACTGAACAGGATGGAGATATGTCATGACCAATCTACGGACGCAGGAAACTGGAGTGAGTTGCCAGAGGTATCCCTGAGGCAGGTGTTCCGATGGCTTGGGGATCAAGACAGGGTCCGGGCAGCACTGGTATGCAAATGCTGGAACCACGTGATGCATTCACCTGCTTTGTGGAGATCCAGAACGTTCACCTTCTGCGGGAGGCCGTCTAAGTACCGTCGGGCTGAGTACGAGTCAGCCATCTGGTACGCCAAGAAGTTCGGCAGATATCTGGTAAACTGCGAGATTAAATTCATGAATCCGTACAACTCTCTTCTGACACGGAGATTCCAAATAACAATGAGGAGTTTCCTGGCGCGTTTGGGAAATGAAAATAACAGATTAAAGTCATTCACCATCCAACATTTAGAATTGGACCGTCTTGTGTGGAGTTCGTCCGTTAGGAATGCCTTCCTAAAGGTAAGGTCTGTTCCTTGATTTCAGTTGCAAGGTTCAGTTTGTATTTAATGGAAGGGAACACAACAGCACCTTTTTAAGGCTGTATACACTGAGTGATTGGGTCTTCCCACATTAACGTCTACTCCCACCAGAAGGTGTAAACAAGTAAGCAAGTTGCTGTTTCCTTCCCTGGATGGTGGGCTCTTTCTCCAAATAATCTCCATGCTGGAGCATGCCCAAAAATGGCACCATGGGAATGGGCAGAGTGGCCAGTCGGTGTCCACCTGACTGATGAAGGCCAGTGTGCCAAAAGCCTTCTTCACTGCCCTATCTACTTGTGACTCCACTTTCAGGGACCTGTGCACCTGACCTCCACAACACCCCTTAAAGCTCTCCCATTCACCATGAAACTCCTACCTGGTTCTGGTAATGTAAACAAAATAACACCATTCACTGCCACAAGCCTCAAAAATAAGATTGAAAATGTAATGTCTGTAAAGCTAAGTAACATTCAGCACTTCATCTTTCTTTGAGGAGGATGAACCAATGCGACATGCTGAATTTGGAAATGAGAGAAACTGTAGCAGTGTAGGATTTATGATCTGTATTTACTTGAAATGTGTAATGCTGTCATACAGATTGAACTGAAAATTGATCCAGTACATTCTTTTCCCTTTCCTTAAAGAGTCTGAACTTCTTCCTCCGACGTGAGTGCAGACATCTTCAGTCCTTCAACCTGAGGGGGGCACGGTTAGGCATAGAACAGGGCTTTTCCATCTTAAACTCGCTGATCCACCAGAGGAACAGGAGCTCCATCGCTGAACTCAACATCGAAGATTTCTTCAGCCATCACCTAGCCATCTACGCCAACCCCACCTTCCCTAAGATTATTCGCAGCTTCTGCAATCTGAGCAGCCTTTCGATCAACTACAACTGCATCTCTGATGACCTCCTGGACACCCTGTGTGAAAGCTGCTACCAGACCCTCAGGACCATGAACATTAAATGCCATATCCACGATCCTCACAATCAGGTTGTGTGGGGGCTTTCCTGGTCCAAACTCGCTAAGCGGGCTATCAATCTGAAGGTCAACTTTTATTTTGAGCTTGTGATGAAGAATGATCGCCTGACTCGGATTTTGGTGCCAGAGATCCCAGTGAGGAGTTTAAATTTTAGGAGCTGTTACTTCAGTGATCCCGACTGGACAATGAAACCCACCCTGACTGATCTAATTCCACATTACAAGAATACACTACAGGTAAGAGGGATTTCAAACGTGTGGTCAAGGACCAGCTCAGTGCAAGTTCAATATTTAAACCATTCAGGTCAGACTAGCTAATCCCACACACGCAACATTTCAGTAACTCTCCATTCAGTAACTCTGAAACAGATACTTTCTAATCAATGTGTTCAGAGATGTTTGTACACACCACTGGAGCTGGCAGGGCTTGGACAGAAGCCTCCAGGTCTAGAGGTGGGGATAGTACCACTGCACCACTAGAGTCTGAGATAAGTTGCTTGAGATTTACAATTTGTCTGCCTGACAACCCTGTGGCAAAATGGTCACTTTGGTGACACAACTTTGCAGGGTTCGTGTTGGTCAAACCACTTTAACTGTGCCATGCAGAACAGATTCATATCCAAAGCTTGGTACATAAGCCTTTAAACCAGAGAGAGGAAAATGGTTCAGGATCATGCTCTGGGTCAAAATGCAGTGAGCCCCTCTTCCTGGCTAGAGGATGTGTGTGTGCAGCCCCTGAGCGATGACTGAGATATCCTTGCTTGCAACGCCCTCTACAATCAAACTGCTTTATTACTCCACCATGGAGAATGACTAATCAGTAAGGCACCTACTGGAGCCCGCCCAAGAATCAATGTCCATTGAAAAAAATTGAGGATTGGCAAAAGAAAAACACAAGGCCAAGTTCTTTCCACTGATGCCAATCTATTTTTAAGAGCAGTTATCACATTTCTTTATTTTCAAACTTTACATTAAATAAAAAAATGTTATTGACAAAAGAAAAGGTGTAATTAAGTTTATCATTTCATTTCTTGCTATTTTGACTTGCTATGATCATCTTAATAGTGTCATGGATTCATACAGCACGGAAAACAGACCCTTCGGTCCAACCAGTCCATGCCAATTATAATCCCAAACTAAACTAGTCCCACCTGCCTGCTCCTGGCCTATATCCCTCCAAACTTTTCCTATTCATGAACTTATCCAAATGTCTTTTAAATGTTGCAACTGTATTTGCATCCACCACTTTCTCTGGCAGTTCATTCCACCCATAAACCATTCATTATCAAACTAATGATTGGAAAGTCAGCGGTCTTAGCTTAAGCCCAGATTGATGAGTTTATGCAGTTCTACATTACAGGAAAGTGATCTTCCACATGTTAGGCCTGTGTTGAATCCACACAAAAAAGGTGTGTTTTTCATCTTCAATATTTAAAGGATTGAATAGCGTGGCAGTCGATGATGAGCTACTAACATTAAAACAGAACAGAAGCAAAATATCATTACACTGTGCATCAAGGTGCAGGAATTCGCTATCTGCTTGCCCTTGTGAGTCAGTGGTTACTTCATTGGTTTTGCTATGTGAGCTGAGTGGCTATTGGCCATTGCCCCAAAGGCTGGCAGTACCCTGTCCATGCAGTTATGGGCACAAGACTAACAGGTTGCCCATGTCTGTGATACAAGGGTATCTGTAAGTGAGGTCTCGAATTTGACCAGGATTGGAGTTGATGCCTGGAAAGTCCTCACTGTTAAGAGGAGGTTCTGGAGATAAGAGCATAACAAATAGGAACAGGAGAAGGCCATTTGGCCCCTCAGACCTGCTCCACCAATCATTAGCATCATGGCCGACCTGATCTTCCTCATGTCCACTTTCCTACCCTTTCCCAATAATCCTCAATTCCCCTACTAATCAAGAATCCACCTCATCCCTAAATATACACAAGCACTCTGCCCCCACAGCTCTCTGTAACAAGGAGTTCCAAAGAGTCACAACTCTCTGAGAGAAGAAATTCATCCTTGTCTCAGTCTTAAAGTAGCTCCCCTTTATCCTGAGACTGTGCTCTCTGGTCTTAGACTCTCCCATGGGGGGAAACATCTTCTCAGCATTTACCCTGTCAAGCTCCTTAAAGAATCCCATATGATTCAATTTGATCATCTCTCATTCTTCTAAACTGCAGTGAGTAGAGTCCCTACCTGTTTAACCTTTGCTCATAAGACAATCCCTCCCATCTGGGGATCGTAAGAGTGAATCTTCTTGAACTGCCTCCAATGACATTTCCTGAAATAAGGAACCAAAACTGCTCTCGGAACGCCAGATGTGATCCTGCCAGCACCTTGTACAGTTGCTTCCCTACTACCCTACTCTGACAACCAAATAGGAAAGGTGTGGAAATAAAGCAGTGAGCGAAAAAAATGGCTGGATGGCAGAGAAGAGAACCCCTTGAAAGAAAAGTCACTGGTCAGAGTCAGGCCAACCTGGTTTATTGGGTTAGTTGCTGCAAGTACTGTCACCCATGGTGCAGCCTCTCCAAATCCAATAGATGATGTCAATCCAGAAGTAATGCATGTCCTCGGCGCAGTCCATCATCTTCTCAGCTGAATTAATGCCAACTAAGGGACCCATCTTTGTTATTGTCCTTTGACATCTCAGTATATTTCATCAACAACTTCACTTAGAAATCGTCACCTTGACTGGTACAGCTATTTTGCGAATGATGAGATGGTGTACGATGATGTCCTGTCTTGGCTGATCCAGGTTCATCGACTGATGTTCCAAACGAAATGCTGCTCTGCAGTACACAATTCTCCTTTTTCGTTGTTTGTGTTAAGAAATTAAAATATAATTGGGAATCAAAAGAAATTCTCACCCTGTAATAAGCAGCTAGAGAGACAATAAAGTCCTGTAAATGTCAGAAAGCTGAAGTTTAAAAAAAAAGGCCATTCATAGGAGGCTGATAAATATTGGAGAGTTAATGTTAAGTTTTAGAATGCACCATTACAGTAGGATAGACACTGGTTCTCTTAAACTTATATTAGCTATGTCTATGATTTGCACATTCCTCATTCTGAGATTTTGATTTTTCTTGCCAGAAATTGACATTGGAATTTAATAATAGTCATGAACGGATAGATGATGAATTACTGCAGCTGGTGTTAATATGTGAACGGCTGCACTACATGAAGGTTTGGGCTTTCCTCAGCATTAAGTTCATTGAGACAATGCTACAGTACCGTCAGGAGGGAAAATCCAACTTCCGCACCCTTAAGGTAGAGCAACCATCTTTATTAAGTTCTGGTCACCCTGATATAAAAAGGATATTATTAAGGTGGAGATGGTTTAGAAAAGATTTACCAGCATGTTGCTGGGTATGGTAGGTTTGAGTTATAAAATGCTGATAGGCCGAGATGTTTTTTTTACTGGAACATAGGAGGTAGAGGGGTGATCTCATAGAGGTTTATAAAATCATGAGGGGCATAAAGAAGGTGAATGTCAAGGTCTTTCCCCTAAGGTGTGGGAGTTCAAAACTACGGGCATAATTTTAAGGTAAGAGGAGAAAGTCTTAAGAGAGATCTGAAGAGCAACTTTTTCACACAGAGGGTGGTTCATGTATGGAATTAATTGCCAGAGGAAAGTGGCAGATGCGGGTTACAGCATTGAAAAGGTATTTGGACAGATACATGAAAAGGGAAGGTTTAGAGGGATATGGGCCAAATGCAGACGAATGGGACTGGTTTAGTTTGGGAAACTTGGTCGACATGGACAACTTGGTCCAAAGGGTCTGTTTCCGTGCTGTATGACTTTACGACTCTATTAAATGGGCCTTTTAAACATGAGCAAAGGCCTAGTCACTGACAGAATCCTTTTACTGCCTGGGTTTACTGCTGGTCAACCAGGCCCCAATTGTCCAGCAATGTGTTTCTCATTCTGAAGAGGTTACTCAACAATTGCTGGGTTTTTGTCCCAGAATCTAGAGCTGTTGTTGTGTTTGGCTTTTATTGCGGTGAATACATACCCCTGATGCTGTTTGACTTTCTGTCCCTGTTTATTATTTCAAATCCTGAAGTCCTTTGTGAATGAGTAATCCCTAATCAATGATCCCTGGGTTAGATTACTTACAGCGTGGAAACAGGTCCTTCGGCCCAACAAGTCCACACCGACCCTCCATAAGAGCAACCCACCCAGACCCATTCCCCTACCTTTACCCCGACTAATGCACTAACGATGGGCAATTTTAGCTTGGCCAATTCACCTAACCTACACATCTTTGGTCTGTGAGATGAAGCCCACGCAGACACAGGGACAACGTGCAAACTCCACACAGTCACCTGAGGGCGGGAATTGAACCCAGGTCCCAGGCGCTGTGAGGCAACAGTGCTAACCATTGAGCCACAGTGCTGCCCCAGGGGATTAGATGGAAAGGTCAGATAAGCAGGGTCTCTATCTTTTGGAATGTAGAGGAATGAGAGGAGATCATTCTGAAACATTTAAGATTCTGTGAGGTCCAACATGGTGGATGCTGAAAGGATTGTTGCCCTGGCACAGACTAGGACTAGGGAACACAGTTTAAAGATAATGGGACTCTCTTTTATGAGAGACAGTTTTCTTGCAGATGTTTTGGAAATCTCCCAGAAAATGATGCGAGTGAGCCCATTAAACACTTTTAAGCCACAGGTAGATAGATTCCTGATTAATGAGGGAGCCAAAGGCTAGCGACAATCGACATGAATATGGAATTGAGACCACAATCTGATCAAGCATGATTTTATTTGATGGTAAAGCGGGTTCAAGGGACTGAATGGTTTACACCCACTCCTAATTCATATGTTGGTAAGTTTAATCACTTTGTGTTGTGGGTGTGGCCATATGTTTCTTCCACAGGTTCCATTCACATTGCAAATAATTCTGTTCTCGGAAGGTGAAAGTCACTTTATAAATCTTTGACAGTCAACCTCTGCTTCCTAGTGGTTGAATTGTTAAACTGCACCCAGGAATCTCCCAGATTTCATTCCTTGTCTCACAGACAGTATGGAAACAGACCCTTCCGTCCAGATATCCCAACCTAATCTACTCCCACTTGCCAGCACCCGCCCCATATCCCTACAAACCCTTCCTATTCATATACCCATCCAGATGCCTATTAAATGCTGTAATTGTACAAGTGTCCACCATTCCATCTGGCAGCTCATTCCATACACACACCACCGTTTGCGTGAAAACATTGCCCCTTAGATCTCTTTTATATCTTTGCCCTCTTAGCCTAAACCTATGCCCTCTAATTCTGGACTCCCCACCCCAGGGAAAATACCTTGTCTATAAATTTCGATCGGAATAGCAGCAAATTCTGCTGCTACGTAAATCTCTACTGGGTTAGCAAGATAGCTCTGGGTCTGTGCTTCCCTTTTACTGTCCTCTGATCCTTTGTGGACAATGTAGGATTTGGAGAAACACAAATAGAATTGCTGGAGTACTCAGCAGGTCTGGCAGCATTTCTGGAGAGAAAAACAAATGTTAATGTTTCAGCTACTTCACCTGTTCTGAAGAAGGGTCACTGGACCCAGAATGTTAGCTCAGTTAGCTGAATGGTTGATTTGTAATGTACAGTAACACCGATTGTGTGGATTCAATTTCTGCACTGGCTGAGGTTACCATGAAAGAGACTCCTTCTCAAACTCTCCACTTACTTGAATCATGGTGACCCTCAGATTAAACCTCCCATTGGTCATCTCGAATGAGAGAGCAGCCCTATAGTCTGGTAGAACTATGACAACTTTACTTGTGACAACAGGCAGTAATAAAACATTTATGACTATCGATATGATTGAGACATTGTTTGATCTACAGGTGAGAATCTACATGCACAAGTATGAAACAAATGAAGAGGATAAACTGCTGCGTAACTTGTACATGAAGTACCGAGATCTAATTGACACAGAACTCAATTATTTTGTAATTACTTACCCCTTGATGTAAAGGACAGCTCCACTGAATGGACAACCCAACTAAGCTACATTTAAGCAGTTAAAGAATCAATAAGTGTATTTGTCTGCCAGTCAAATAAAGCCTTCCGAAAAAAAAGACATTATCAGAGGTACACAATGCGTAGGAATAACTGGGAATTATCTCCTACCATTTAAAACACTTGTGTAGCTCCTGACTATTTCAGTTCTTATTCCTAACATGAGAAGCCAGTTGGAACCTAAGACACAAATTCACTGGCTGTAGAAAATGACTGGGGATCTGTAATTCATGTTTGAAGTGGTACAGGGACATTATACAATTGCAGAATTGTACCAGAACAAGCTGCAGATTTCACTTTTGGCAATTCCAGTCTATGAAACACAAGCTTATCTTGTGTATTATCGACCTGTGTGTTGCTATTAGCCAGTAGACAACCAAGGCATTTTTAATGTATTAGTGCTATAAATATTTAAAATGATTTTCATTCAAGACTTTTGGATGTACCAGATCTGCTGATTAGAAGAGGTGTAAGCAAATGCAATTGGTTAAGAGAATGGGTAATTGAAACGTGATATAGCAAACATCTATAAAACCAATTGGCATATCAGAACCATATACGATGTTACAATTTACCATATTGCTTTGTACCGTGCATCTTTTCTATTTGTGTGTGTGGTTATAGTAAGTGTCCAATATATGTTAGACCTTGAAGTGCTCCTCAGGCTTCCTTAGCCCTGGGAAGAGACACATGATCTAACCAACACAGAGAAGACACTCAGTTCATATCACGGAGTAGCAGGTCAAAAGAATGTGAGCTAGCAAAGTATTCCTAACAATGATCCTAATGTAGAAATGTGCAGGGTTGGTTACTTCCCAATCGTGCACAGAAAGCAGGCGGTCATCTGCAGGAGCTGGTTCGGGTTGGCAAATTAGTTGGCAGAGGACATGCCATTCATTAACAATGCAGACTAGGGATTACCTGGACACTGTGTAACTGCCGCATTTATTCAGCTCAGCTATTTGGAGGAGGGCACAGTTGAAAAGGTGAAATTACATTTTTAAACCAGTCAACAAATGGGTTCCTAATTTTATAAACCAATCAGCTCTACTATTGCAAAGATTTGTAGAATTTTTATGTGTATTATGTTCACATATTGAGAATAAAACAATTTTGATATCTAAGCAAGTTGGCCCTCTCTTACTTCATATTAAAACATTCACAGACAAACTTTGGAAGAGCTTTTAGAAGCCAGGAAGCACACTACTGCACAGAACAAACCTAACACTAGATGGCATCGGGTGGGTACGAGTCGAGGTGACTGTATGCTGCTTCCTTTAGCTTGACGCTGTGCTGCAAACAGTGTTTTTAAAATAAATGATCTCTTCCATTACTTCCCTGTTACTGGCTAAAGAGAGATGAATGGATCAGAGTTTTACAAGTGTTGTTGCTGAATATTTGCCATAAGCCCCTTGAATGTCCTTTCTCATGAGCAAATAGCAGACCTTCAATTTATAGGGATTTGGGTTGCACAGTGGCTTCTAACTTTAAAAATTCATTCATGGGTCAGAGATGTCACTGGCCGGTCAAGCGTTTAGTGTCCATCCCTAATTGCCCGCAGAGGCCAGTTTAGAAATAACCGCATTGCTGTGGAGAACATGTAGGCCAGATCAGGCAAGAATGACAGATTTCTTTTCCCTGAAGGGCATTAGCAAACTAAATGGCTGTTTCCCACCAATCAATTCATGATCAATATTAGACTCTTAATTCCAGATATTCAAATTCAAATTCCACCCTCTGACATGGTGGGATTTGAACCCAAGCCCCCAGAACATTATCTGGGTCTCTGGATTAACAGTCCAGCAATAATACCACTAGGCCATTGCCTCCCCTTGATACCCACACCTTCCACCTCTCCATTTTCTGGAGATCAGCACAGGATGAAAGTACACGTTGTTAATATCAAGAGTCCCTGTCTCTCTCATCTGAATATTAATCTTTCATTGTGTATCCTATTCCATTCTGCCAAATTTCCTCCCTCTTTTGCTTGTGAAGACACTAGCTCCTGTCTATGTGGTCATGGTGAGATCCTGCTGGTACCTGAGCCAAGTTTCTTCATGTAGAAATCCAGATAGTTAAGAGTTTAATTTAACATAGGGCAAGGGGAAATCGTGCTTGGAGTCCCTAAATAGATGTGGCAAAGTGTTGGAAGTCAAGCATGGCCCAGCCAATTTTACTCACCAGATCAATTCTGGGAATGATTTGGAGATGCTGGTGTCGGACTGGGGTGTACAAAGTTAAAAATCACACAACACCAGGTTATAGTCCAACAGGTTTAGTTGGAAGCACACTAGCTTTCGGAGCGATGCTCCTTCATCAGGTGATCACCTGGTGTTGTGTGATTTTTAATTCTGAGAATGGTTGATTGCCCCAATATCAGTCCAAGTTTTTCCTCAATTTACATCTTCCTACTTGAGTCTCTCATTCTCTTATCATTTTGCTTCCCTCTCCCTTCATCTCACGTACCTTTCAGTAAATATCCAGCCTCTCAACACTAAGTGAATTCCTGTCCTTTTCTTCAGCAGCAAAAAGTGCACTTTCCACAAAGATGTCCATGCCAACTAGATATCCTAAATTAGTCCCATTTGCCAGCACTTAGCCCATTATTGCTCTAAACCCTTCCTATGAATATACCCATCCAGATGCCCTTAAAAGATTGCAATTGTACCACTTCTTCTGGCAGCTCATTCCATACACGGACTACCCTCTGCATGAAAAGGTTGCTTCTTAGGACCCTTTTAAATCTTTTCCTTCTCACCCTAAACCTATGCCCTCTAGATCCCCCCAGGGAAAAAGGCCTTATCTATTTATCCTATCCATGCCCCTCGTGGTTTTGTAAAAGGAGAGATTACAGTTAACCAGTTTATTGGAGTTCTTTGAATGAGAACATGTGCAGTGAGTAAAGGGGAGCAAATTGATGGACTGTACTTGAATTTCCAGAAGGCATTTGATCAGATACCATATGAAAGATTATTGCAGAAAATAAAAAGGCCACATATTAGCATGCATAGATTAGCTGGCGGGCTGAAACCAGTCTAAGGACGAATTGTAGAATCCCTACAGTGCAGAAAGAAGCCATTTAGCCCTCTGAAGGACGTCCTCCCCATCCCAATCCCACAATGCTTCACTTAACCTGACCAATCCACCTCACCTGCACATCCTTGGACTTGGGGAAGCAAAGCAAATTTTTTCTCCTCAGCGGGTTGAGAGATTTTGGAACTCAATGGAAGCAGGATCATTAAATATTATCAAGTGAAATAGTTTCTTGGTAAGCAGGACAATTATCAGGGGTAGATGGAATTCAAAACACAAAGAGATCTGCCACGATCCTATTGAATGGCAGAATGGGCTCCAAGGGGCTAAATGGCCTTCCCCAATTCACATGTTTGTCTGCCCCACCATTCATTACGATCTTTACTGAACTTCATTTTCCCACCCTCACCGGTGTCACAGAACCTCACTGACCTCCAGTGCTCACAGCTCAGAGCTGCAACCAACATTTAACTAAAAGACAATTCTGTATTAAACAGAGTCTCAAAGAACTGCGAGAAGCTGCAGACTTAGAACAAGAATTAATCAGAGATATGTCAGTGATTTAATCTTTTATTGACAACCAACCTTTTAGTTCAAATATATACAGCACAAGAGGATTTCTATATAAAATATACTAAGCTATCTGTACAGCATTTCATTCTAAATTAGTATATACATATGTACATTGTACAAATCCTGTAATCAGCAGGAGTAGACTGTAAACATGGTATACAACAGTAGGTAGTTAGCTTGAATTTACTTTAGTCTTGCTTGAATGATAAGTTACATTCACATTTTAAAAGTAATATACACTGTACACAAGTCTCAATTTGAAAACTTTTAAGTGCATAAACATTTGACCATTGGTTATACAATGCTGCAGAGTTCACTTGAATCTGTTTCTGTGTCTTGACCATTATCTCTGCAAAGGGGCAAACACAAGAATAATGTTAAGGACCATTTACTCAGCGCATGAAATGACATTGCAAGAGAACCATAGAGCGCGCTGCGGCCGCTCTACACAATATTAAACCAGTTTGTGAAGATGCAGTTCCATTATTGTGAGGTCTGTGGGCTGCTGTGGGCTTCTCATTCCCCACCTCTCCTAGTTAGGTCTTGTATTAGACTTTACACCAAAATCATGCACGTTTAAGTACACCGTTCTTTCAGTTGCTATTCATGCCTAATGACAGGTAAAATCCAGCAACATAGCAGTCAGCTCAGGCTACTGGAAGCAAAACATATTTGCAACAATATATTTGCTATATACCAGTCGAGATGACACCAGTGAAAAGCATCTTATTAAAGTTAGCCCTGGGTAGTTCCAGTTAATAAGATCATTGTAGAAGCCAGATGTGCTATGTAATGCCAAGCTCTGAAATCACAGCAGAACTGTAGTGCTGTGACTTAACAATATCCAAACAATCTCATGTATTTTCTTTACTGATCAGTTACCATCACATCACAAAGTCTGATTTAAAGCTTAATTAGATGTGAAATTCAATTTTGATCATAACCTCATTATCTACACGCCACAAGATCATAAGAGCAGAAGTAGAATATTCAGCCCACAGGGTGTACCTTGTATTCAATCAGATCACAGCTAATTTGATAATCCTCATCTCCATTATCCTGCCTTTTCCCCATAACCCTCGATTCCTTTACTGATTAAAAATTTGTCCCCTGGGCCACAGTGTGGTGTACTTGGGTTAAGCCTCTTCCTTATCCTGGAGTAGGGCCAACCTTTACTCTACCAGATCTATTTACAAAAGCAGAGAGATAAATTAAACAGTCCCTTCAATTTGTTACAGATTTGTTACAGAAAAACATTCCCAGTTGCACGTGTCTATTCTGGAACATTATGAAAAGCTCTCTGTTAAAATGGAGCTTCGGGCTAGGGTCTATTTTTATGAGAGCAGAACATCTCTCAACTATTTATTCTGTTAAATAGACAGTCCAAATCTTCAACTTGAGGATCCCTGGAGTTTGCAGTCAGTGGCAAACTAAACTGCATTTGATGTCTGTTTACTTGCACTGCACTTGTGTGCACGCACAAGGATTTTCTGGGACTTTTACATCGAAACTTAAGCTTATTAGAGTCAAACCAACAGAGCACCTCGACATGAGATCTGGAACCTATATAAAAGGGGCACATAATACTGTGTCTCCTTACCCTAACATGATGGAAGAATCCTTACTGGGATACACAGTCTAAACCATTAAGCATAAATGAGCTATTTCAAAGTCAAAACATGATAGAGAGGGGAAAGGGATGGCATTTAGAGAAATAAACAAAAAACTTTTAATTTAAAAAAAAATCTCTTAACAATAATTAAAATTTGAAGGAATGAGCCAGTGCAACTGTAAAAGTTGATCTTCAGTATCGGAGGGGTTATTAGGCAGTAAATAAGGCTTATCATATTGCTAAATTTACTTAGTCCTGAATAAACAAGCCCTAATATGTATATGAATGCCAAAGAGGGATTTAGGTGTCCACAAAATATTAGGATGTAATTACAGCTGAAGGGATGCCATAACTTACTAAGAGGAATGGAGCATAAGGAAAGGGTGTTTTAATTAAAGAGCATTGGTGAGACATCTGAAATACTGTGCGCAGTTTTGGTCTCTTTAATGAAGGAAGGATGTAAATGCAGTGGAGACAGTACAGAGGAGGTTTACGAGCTTGATACCTGGAATTAGTGACATGTCTGATGACGGTAGGTTCAACAGGTTAGGCTTGTTTCTACTGGGGTTCATAAGAGTGAGGTTTAACTATAAGATCCTGAAAGACCCTGACAAGGTGGCGTGGAAAAGATGGTTCCTCTTATGGAAATGCCCAGGAACAGGGTGGCACAGGGGCTAGCACTGCTACCGCACAGTGCCAGGGATCCACGTTCGATTCCACCCTGCCTGTGTGTCGTTTGAACGTTCTCCCCATGTCTGCGTGGGTTTCATCCAAAAATGTTCAGGTTAGGTGGATTAACCATGCTAATTTGCCCATAGTGTGTAGGCTAGGTGGATTAGCATTGGCAAGTGTGGGGTGGAGGGTTGGCCTGGATGGGATGTTCTTTGTTGGTCAGTATGGGCCGAATGGCTTACTTTCAGAATTCAATGATCTAGAGGCACAGTTTAAAAATTAAGGGTTGCCCATTTTAGGGAGAAATATATTGAGTGGCTATTTGGTGTACCTGCGGGCTTGAATGCAGAATTGCTCAATGAAATGCAGTTAGAGTGGGGCTTTTCGGAGACTCCCAACAATTAAGTGATGTATGTTTTATATTTCTGTGCTTGTGTCGTCACCAGAATTTCTATTTTTTCTATTGTCCCCATCCAACAGGCCATGGAGGAGGTCGACCAGGACAGAAACTCAAAAAGGAAAAATGTACCTGAAAACGTTTTACAAACTCACCGTAAATCTTCAAGTGCTTTCCTGTTCTTCATTCTAACCTCCTCATCAATTGGGTATAATTTAAAAATAATCAGTCCAAGTATAATGAGGAAAATCGGGGCGGGGGCCACCAACATCTTCAGAGTTAGATGCACTGCATTGGGCTGAACACATCCCCGGGTCACATAACCTGCAAAACTGAGGCAGACAAAGAAAGCGAAAAGATTGGTTCAGTACCTGCTACAGTAACCAGACAGACTTCACTAAACCACATTAGAAAGAGACCTAGATCTCTAAACAAAAAAAAGGACAATTTTTGTACATTCAAGAATTAGTATATTGATTTTGAACCTCATTGCACTATACAATAGGGGTGCACAGATTTTGTCGACAAAGAGTACACAAGTAGAAAGATGTAACCTTTCAAAACTAGACATTGTCAGTTGCATGTACATGTGGATACATTGATCAGTAAATTAAAATTTAAACTTGCTGCATCAGAAATGTAGGGAATGAGAAGTTATTTGGTCGGGAAAAAAATTATTTGGCTCCATATAACAACATTTATTAATATTTTCTAGCACGTGTTTTTAATTAATTTGGGATACTGCCACAATATGTCTCTTACATAAACAATTAGATCAAGGCACGCTGCACAAAAATAATAATTTGGTCCAGGCAACTTGGAAATGATTTCAGGCAATCTACAGATTAAATAAAATTCACATTAAAATCTATTGCTTCCAGTTGATCCAATTATTTATAGTGGTACTGTCCCTGCTTTTGAGCCAGAAGACCCAGATTCTAGTCCCAACTGTGCAATGGATGTGTCGTAACAACTCTGAACAGGTTGATAAAAAATATGTACAAGTGGAACTCCACACAATGATATAAACCCTCTTGAGCTTCCAGCTCTACCTTTGCTTACACATTACTGTCAGCCCCTAATTGGGTCCTACTGGTTGGTTTTGAGATGTGGGTGAAACTGGCTAAGATGCACTTACTGCCCAGTTTCTCTCACAGATTCTTTCACATTTATTGCCCAACTCTGGATCCCCCCTCACTGTGTATTTAATTGTGGGAGAAAATCGAAGTTACTGACTCGAGGCTCAACGTTGAGATTCCGAGGGACACTCCAGATGCAAATTTGGTGAAGAAGACGTAGAAGGAGTAAAATATTGCTTCATGCCCCACCGAGTCTGGATTCTTCAGCTTGAAATCATCAATAACATCAGGTAGCATGGACCTATTGAGACAGCAAATGGGAAGGCGGCTTAGTCTTGAATGAGAATAGACAAGCAGGAGGCTGGAAGAACACAGCAAGGCAGGCAGCATCAGGAGGGACAGGCAGGAGGCTGGAAGAACACAGCAAGCCAGGCAGCATCAGGAGGGACAGGCAGGAGGCTGGATGAACACAGCAAGCAGGCAGCATCAGGAGGGGCAGGCAGGAGACTGGAAGAACACAACAAGCCAGGCAGCATCAGGAGGGACAGGTAGGAGGCTGGGGAGCACAGCAAGTCAGGCAGCATCAGGAGGGACAGGTAGGAGGCTGGGGAGCACAGCAAGTCAGGCAGCATCAGGAGGGACAGGTAGGAGGCTGGGGAGCACAGCAAGTCAGGCAGCATCAGGAGGGACAGGTAGGAGGCTGGGAAGCATAGCAAGTCAGGCAGCATCAGGAGGTGGAGTAGTTGACGCTTTGGGTGTAACCCTTCTTCAGGACTGGGGGTGGGTGTTGCAGAGCTGCAGATAAAGGGGTTGGCAGGGAGCAGTGGAAAGGATGAAGTGACCTCTGAAGAAGTGACATAAGTGTCAATTACAATTTTAAATAGCAAGGCATCGGACACAGTTTATAAATTATAAAATCACCCTGGAAGTAGTGCCGGAATAGAACTGTTAATCTTGATTCAATGCTAACTAAGTATAATAAAAGTGAACAAAAACAGTACAATCATCACTAGCACTATGGAACAATGCCATAGAAAATGCTGCTGCAGGGACTGCTATGCTTCAGTAATATTTGGGCCAATCCATTCATTGTTCACCGTGCGACACAGAAAGAAGAAAGGCTTTCATTGGTAGAGGTTTAAATAATAATTATCCAGAATAATAGCAATTCCCAGATTGGATTGTATAAGTTAGGTACAAAAATTGTATTCAGTTTTGGCTGAATATAGCATTAAAACTCTGATTTTGTGATTACCAACCAAGTACATTAATAATTTAGGAATCAATCAATTTCATGTAATGAAGCCAGTGTACTTATTGGTGCAATGCATGAGCTCCTAAACTGAAGGAAAGCGTTAGGATGTGGAAGGTACTCCACTCTCCTACTGATAGCGTCAGTGAGAACACTGGGAAATGGTCATTTATACCATTTCACCACAGATTGGCTAATTTCCC
Organism: Chiloscyllium plagiosum; assembly: GCF_004010195.1. Classification (NCBI taxonomy): domain Eukaryota; kingdom Metazoa; phylum Chordata; class Chondrichthyes; order Orectolobiformes; family Hemiscylliidae; genus Chiloscyllium; species Chiloscyllium plagiosum. The sequence goes on from NC_057736.1 coordinate 12,840,518, forward strand.
ATCAGATTAAAACAGCAGGAGATCTCTAATGACCCTACAGTCCGTTGCACTATGGGGTCATTGCGACTAATTTAGCAGAACACGGGGTAAAGAGATGTGGAGTAATGAAGGTGACAGCACACTGTTCGCTGAGATGGAGCACAACTTCATTTCTTTGTTAAAAATCACACAACACCAGGTTATAGTCCAACAGGTTTAATTGGAAGCACACTAGCTTTCAGAGCGTCGCTCCTTCATCAGGTGATAGTCGAGGACACAATTCTAAGGCACAGAATTTATAGCAAAAATTTACAGTGTGATGTAACTGAAATTATACATTGAAAAATACCTTGATTGTCTGTTGAGACTGAACAGATAATCAAGGTATTTTTCAATATATAATTTCAGTTACATCATACTGTAAATTTTTGCTATAAATTCTGTGTCTTAGAATTGTGTCCTCGACTATCACCTGATGAAGGAGCATTGCTCCAAAAGCTAATGTGCTTCCAATTAAATCTGTTGGACTATAACCTGGTGTTGTGTGATTTTTAACTTTGTACGCCCCAGTCCAACACCGGCATCTCCAAATCATAATTTCTTTGTCATGTTGCAGATTTTACAGACAAACTGCAATATCACTGGGCTACTGGCTTTGAAATTATGTTCCTCAGTTACTGGGGGACCCTTGGCATAATTCTGCTCAAGTATAATTGTAAGGTGCTGTAAGAAAAGGTCACTCACCATGGCAACAGGAAAGCAGCAGCAACACTCATCCCAGAGGCAAATGAGGCAACATAAGCCACAGCTAAATTGTTCTGTACCAGGACATTCAGGATAAGGAACGGGACAGCTGACTGTAAAGAGAGTGACAGAAAACATGCAAACGTGAAAACATGGAGGTACAGTATTATTACTCAGACAGCTCTGTAATGCACGGTGGGGGGGGGGGGGGGATGGGGAGGAGGGGAAAGAGATGCTGGCGTAGTGGTAGTGTCACTGGCCTAGGAATCCAGTTGTCAATGTCAAAGCTAATGCACAGATGACATGTGCTCAAAACTCATCGCATTTAAATTTAAATTCATTTAATAAATCTGAAATTTGGTGTCTATGCCAATTATCATCAATTGTCCTACAAGGTCACCTCACTCACTAATGCCCTTGAGGGAAGGAAATCTGCCATCCTCACTTGGTCTGGTCTACATATGACTCCAGACACACAGCAATGTGGTTGGCTTTTAACTATCCTCTGAAATGGCTCCAAAAAGCCAATCAGTTCAAGGGAAATCTGGGATTGGCAAAGAATAAAAAAGTAACACTCTCTAAAATATATAGTTCCTACAATTCCATTGACTGGAACCTTTGTCTAGGGTAATATAATCGCAAGGACAGATCATTTGTCAAATTCAGAAACATAGCTAGGACTGGCCAGGTGATCAATTAAGGTCTCAAGTCAGCAACTGGTGTGGCTGGATGTGCCACCCACTATTAAAGTTAACATTACCACAGAGAGTAGCTATCATCAACTTCAGCCACTGTGGTATGATGCAAGTAGAACGTGTCAAAATAAGGAACTTGACCTGGTCCTATTCTGAATGTGTGGGGAAATCCAAACTCCAAAACACGATGAACTTCCACGTAGACAAGCTGAATTAGAGACACAATGTGGATCGATGCAAGTCCAGAGTACAGCCAGTCGGTGATATTTTTGGCTATGAACTTTTTTATCTTTATAGATTACAGTTTGTACCTTGTGTATTGATATTTTGGAAGACTACACTGCAACATTATGATGAGTATCATAAATCTTTTGAAAGCACATTAGAGACATGTCTAGTTAATTTCTAAAAAAAAATCCCATTCCACTCAATACCTTTGTACTTCACGTGCTCAACGTACAGTACAGGAACAGAACAGAACGTGCCTCGAAATAAATAAATCAGAAAAGCGAAGTTTCCTGAAATAGTTCACATGGCATTAATAAGTCGGAGAACAAATGAAAACCCAAACTATTGTTAGATTTGAAATTCTTGGTGCATTAAAAAGGTAAGTGGCTCCATGGTCAGTCTAAGTTTGTATTGTGCAAACTGGATTTTGGTCGCATATTCAAAATAGCAGTATATTATTCAAGTCCATTACTTATAATCATGACAGGTTTTGAATAGATTTCTGGATCAGTAAATAATTTTGTTTAATAATTAAAGCTGGTTTTCTTTGAGAACATGGCTGAAGAGTGTGCAAAGATGCACAATGGTGTCTAATAAGCAGAATGCACACTGACTGTGTAGGCAGTATCCACTGGGCACTAAAGTGTTCACGTTGAATACTCCGGCAGAAGTGGTTGTTTCTGCTGTACTTTCTCAGCACACAAAACAAATGCTGCTGGTTTCTGGTGCTAACAATTAGCTCCACCAATTATCACCAGGGCAAGATTCAAAGAAGTAGCCCTCTGACGGATTCAATAAAATGAGTTGGATTTTAGTTTGTGACAGTGGTCCCACTCTCATGTACAAACCTTGGGGCTGAGTCCATCTCTCGTCAGTTTGTCCTTAAACTGGTCAATTGTACATGTTGAGCACTGCTGCCTCACAGCGCCAGGGACCTAGGTTTGATTCCACCCCCAGACAATTGCCTGTGTGGAGTTTGCATGTTCTTCCCGTGACTGTGTGGGTTTCACCTAGGTGCTCCAGTCTCCTCCCACTGTCCAAAGATTTGAAGCTTAGGAGGATTGGCCATGCTAAATTACCCATAATGTCCAGGGATGTGCTGGCTAGGTGGATTACCCATGGGAAATGTGAGATTACAGGGATCAGGGTGGGCCTGGGTCGGATGGTCTTCAGAGGGTGGGTGTGAACTCAATGGGCCAAATGGGATTGTGCAGGGATTCCATGATTGGCCATTAATTCGCTTGAGGGGTGGCTTCTGTCGCTCAACAACAGTAAGAGCTTCTGACAAGAGGTAGGAAGCCTTCTCCAATATTGTCATGCCACCGGGTGTAGTGGCCACTGCTGGTACTGCAGGAAAGTGAGATGGCTGGGATAGAAGGCAGGGATGAAATGGGGGAAGAGAAAAAGGTGGGGAGGGCAACCAAGGGGAAACGACCATGTGTTGCTTGTGGGGTGACTCTGATGGGTCCATTGAGACAGCAGACCAGCCTTCATCCACCAAGGGCCCACACAGTAAGAGGTGCCCGGCTGGACAGAGCTTGGGCCTCTCCCATCATTGGTTAAACACTAGCCATGGTGGGAGAGAACCCTTAAATGACTCTTCAATGGCCACCCATTCCAGTTGGCTCAGAGTCAATTGGGCAGCAGCCCCACTGCTGGTGCAACAGGAGGAGGGAGGTAAGTGTGGACACGGGACTGAGGCAGTTTACTCTCAATGTGCCCTCCCCAGCTCTCCAAGGTTACCTGCAGAGTGTTCGGCGTTGGCACACCTACTTCTGGAAGTCACTGCCTTGCAGGTCCACACAGCCGAAAGAAAATGAGAGAGAATGTTATTTACAAACTCTATCACCCACCGGCAGAGGGCTGTAAGATCCAGAACCGATACCTCACTTGCTTGCTATAAATTCTGAGGTAATGGGGTTAAACTCACCGAAATGCCGACATACACAGCTGTTTTTTTGCCAAATCTGGTCAAAAACCATTGCCAGAAAGGGATAGTCAATGTTGCTGAAAGCTGAAAGACAGTAAAGATATTTCCCATTACATCATAGGATTACATAGGCGGTGTTCAAACTTCACCCCTAAACTCCAGCACTGGAATGGGTTATCTTTAGGACAGCTAACCATGCATTCATTTACAATATAATACATTATGGGATAGTAAAAGAGATGTGCAGATTCAGGTCAGGGCATAATATACTGACAAAGCATCAACTTTACTTCAAAATCAAAGCGATTTTCTCCAAATGGATGACATGCTAAAGCATTTCCAATTTTGATAAAACTAGAATGGGATGAGAAGCAACAGTATCAACAAACGAAACGTGTCAACCCAAGCTATACAGAAGGCCACCCTCCAAAGGTTAGATACATTCTGCAGCAACTCTTTATCGGTCTCTTAACCTTTAACCTGCCGAATCACAAAAGCAATCCTTTCCAAAATACAGTCAGTTTCATGTTGCAAGATTTACAGCGTTACCTCCAGGCACCAATTTGTCTGTGCTGAAAAGCAAAACTAAAATGCTGGAGATCACAGCGGATTGGGCAGCATCCATGCAGAGAGTCTGGATGACTCGAAACATTAACTTGCTTTCTCTCTGTGGATGTTGCCCGACCTGCTATGATCTCCAGCGCTTTTGGTTTTCAGTACAGATTCCAGCACCTGCAGTAATTCCCTCTGAACGTGTACATGCTGTTTGTTCATGTGTACCCAAGACAGCATCCAGAACCAGATTACTGAGTAAATCCCAAGGAGATTAATGAACTTTACTACAATTTGCTATAAATTCATTTATAGAATGGAATTGCCCAACTTAAGTCATATATAGCCTTGCTTCCCTGAGATAATTATTATTTGAATTACTAGCAGATCATTTGAAAGGATAGGTTCCAAGAGAATGAGCTGAGTACAATTTCCTCTTTGTTCTCATGATCAGACTACATCCCACGTCTTGGAAAGGACTCTGTAACTTGCCCTTTAGATTCCACGCAAAGCTTTTAACAGTCTCAGTTCAAATAGAGGCACCCCCACCCTCCTGAACATGCATAACTATAACAAACTAATGCTGACAGTTACACTGTAAATTTAGCCAAACATCCGCTGAACGGCAAAAGGCTCTTTCAGAAATAGTTTTCCTTCCAAAAAGCCTGCAAGTGGCACGACAGTCTCTAAAGTTATTACTGTTGAAGAGTGATAATGAATATTGGAACATTGGAGGAGGACTAAACTTTGGAGGTCTCCAAGTCTGATTCAAGAAGCTAATGCACAAAATGTCCACGCACTTTGGCAGCAAGCTACATGTGCCTCAGTGTCCCTTACCCTGAATTTGAATAATCGCTCGGGACCTTTATTCAATTTTGAGTTCCACCAGCCACTTTTGAGACCTTTACTTTTACTGAAGAAAGTGTCTATCATTCAGTGAAGTTTGTATAAAAGAACACACATGCACTTCTCCATATCATGATGCCTGGGAAACAGCAGGACAAAGACGTTACTGTTCAGCTCAAGGACACCCACATTCTATTCACATTTCACTATCTGCTGAATGTGAATGCTGCGGGTTCCAACTGAAAGGGACACAATTTGCCATGCAAAGTTGTTCATTATAATCTAAAGTTACTTGAGCAGCTTTAGAAATCATAGAAATGAAGGGACGTCTGTAGACAAAACAAAACTAATGAAGCATTACCGTGCATCTTCTCTGCTGAATCAAATAACGCTTGCATTCAGCCAGCTGTTGATTTCTTTTAAAGAAAGCATCATGGATAAAGCTTCTTTCCTGTGTTCAACATTACGTCCACCTTTATGATGCATTTTTCTCTTTCTGGGCTAAATACCCGCATGTAGTTTAGGGATAAATTCTGATCAACAGCAAAGGATTGGGAAAGTAGGCTCAGTTTCCCAGAATGGTGATTCAGCTGGATCCACTCAATACCCCACATTATTTTGAACTTTTTCATTGCCCTAACTATTGCTTGCAATCTACCTCTGTCCATTGGAGTGATGCTCCCGCTCACATCGGCCTTTAGGCAGCTGCCTGACTCCCATTAGTGTCAGTGTTACCCAGCCATACCTCAATACACTCATTGTTTCTTATGGCAGTATCTGCAGCTTTCGCAGAATGAAACAGATTCCTCTCTGTCTCTGCCTCACATGGAACACTCACTTTCTCAACAAATACTGATAGCGACGCAGTAAAACATTGAGCAATGTGCTCTGTGATCAAAACTGTCTGGACTCCGGGAGATAACAAAGACTTTTCAGAACAAGAGTCTGGCAGCTTCACAGGCAGGCAGCAGTTTTAGGCGGCACGGTGGCTCAGTGGTTAGCACTGCTGCCTCACAGCACCAGGGACCCAGGTTCGATTCCCACCTCAGGCGACTGTCTGTGCAGAGTTTGCACATTCTCTCAGTGTCTGCGTGGGTTTCCTCCAGGTGCTCTGGTTTCCTCCCACAATCCAAAGCTGTGCAGGTCAGGTGAAGTGGCCATGCTAAAATTGACCATAGTGTTAGGGGCATTACTCAGGGGTAAATATAGGGCAGAGGAATGGGTCTGGGTGGGTTACACTTCAGAGGGTCAGTGTGGACTTGTTGGGCCAAATGGCCTGTTTCCATACTGTAGGAAATCTAATCCAATCCCAGACAGTGTTCACCCGCAGCCAATTCTTCCTATGCTGCCAACAAAAAATTTACCATTCTCGGTTGTAACTAACTTCTCCCCAAAACACAACCAGTTGTTTCTGCTTTTAGTTGCTCGCTGACCTGCTGTGCATTTTAAAAATTTTTTTTGACGTTTTTGTCAGTGCGTCTTCACTTATGTTTCTTTGCTCTCGATTCTCCAATTTTCACTCCCTCTCCTTCCTGTATACATCTGTAAACATTTTCTACTTTAATTTGTCCTTTCTCCCAATTATGAAGCTCCAAAATACTTCGATCATTCTCATATAACCTTACAGTCTGCGAAATTGGTCCACCCGATTCCCAAATTTCCTTTGCCTCCAAGTTTACTTTTCTAACTCTTTGTTTCTCAATTAAAGTGATTATGAGAAGTGATAATGAGGATCTCACTATCAAATTGAGACGGTTGCTAATTTTTGCAAAGCTAGTTCACAGCACAATCAACATGAAGTTGTTACTACTGTACAAAGGCATAGCTTACACTCTTACCATGATAACCAGCAGAATATTCTGGAAGTCATTGGGAAAACCAAGTGTGTAGGAGCAGTACAGGGCATAATTCCCTTCCAGCAGCTAAAAAAAAAGAGTTCATAGTCACTTAGAATATTTTGAACTGTAAATCATAAATGTACAAATTGATAACAACAGGTAAGACCATAAGACATAGGAGCGGAAGTAAAGCCATTCGGCCCATCGAGTCCACTCCGCAATTCCTCCGCAGGTGAACTTGTGACCCTGCAGCAGTACATCTCTTCGTGGGATACTTGGTTTTCAACCGTAAGATGTAGAAGCTGAAGGAGGTCATTCAGCCCATTGAGTCTGCTCTGCCATTCATCGGGATTATGGCTGATCTGATACTTCCCAACTCCGCTTTTCCATCTTTTCCCCATAAACCTCGTTTCATTTCTTCATCTGACCTGGGCATTGCTAGGCAGGCTGCAGTTGCCCAGAGGTCAGGTTAAAAATAAGCCACATTGTGGTGGGTCTGGAATCACATGTCAGCCAGAGCAGGTCATGATGGCAGACCTCCTTCCCCACGAGTGAAGCAGATGAGCTTTAATGATGCAATCAGTAGTCATTATTTGTCATCATTTGACTTGCTTCTTTTATCCCAGAACTTTACAGAATTCAAATTTCACCATCTGCTGTCATAGAGTTATATCTGGTGAGATTCAAACCAATATTCCCAGAACATTAGCTGGGAGCTCTGGACTGCTAATCCAATGACATTACCATCACACCAGGACCTCTTCCCAACTGAACACTCCCAAGCATACACATAGACACACCTAAGGCAATAAATTACCCAAGTTCTTTCTGCTTTCTCTTCTGAGAACTTGGAAACAATGTTAAAGGCAAATTCCCATCTTCGGCTGCATAATCTCTTTTACAGATTCTCCTGCATCTTGTACAGGACTCCCACCCCCGTACAGCCCCACATCGCCCTGACACCCTCCGTGCATATTTGTCTTGAATACTTATTTGTGAAACATTCCCCTTTCTAGTATTCTAAGACAAACAGGGAATTGGCTAAAATATCATCCCACTTTCAACTTCCCTGCCTCTCCAAGGTACCATTGGCATGTCACCATCAACCAGATCCCCACTCAGTTACTCAAATCTCTGAATTGTTTAAAGTGTTTTTCCACCTTTCCCCTGAGACAGTAGTGCAGAAGTAATCCACAAGTCCTCAATTCCATTTCTGGCTAAAATATTTGTAACATCCCAGCCTTGACAGTGCCCAGTGATAAAGAATTCCACAGCTTCCCCTATCCTCAGAGGAAATTCCTCCTGATCTGTCGTTCATGTGATTATGCACCCTGGTCCGAGACTCTCTCACAAGGAGAAGTAACCTCTCTGCATCTACCCTGTGAAGTCCTGCGAGAATCTTGTATGTTTCAGTAAGGTCGCCTCTCACTCTTCAAAACTCCAACAACCTACTCAGCATCTTCTAAGATAGTCTGTTCATACCTGGTATCCACCTAGTGAACATTTGTTGGACTGCTTCCAATGCCAGTATGTCTTCTTTAGAGAAGGAATCTAAAACTCTTCACACTATTCCAGCTGTGGTCTGACTAGTGTCTTGTTTAGGTTTAGCAAGAACTCCCTATTTTATACCCCATTCCCTCTGAAATAAAGGCTAATATTCCATTTGGCTTCCTGGTTATCTGCTGAACTTGGTTGCTAGCTTTTTGCGCTTCACGTACAAGGACTCCTTCATCCCATTGTTCTTTGGCTTTCTGCAGTCTTTCTCCATTTTTTCCCCACTGCATTGGAGCAGATCTGACTGGTCAGAAGAAGTGGAATTTGCTTTGAATTTGGCCATGCTGCATTATCCTTTAACGGGGGAACTCTTTCACACAGAGAGTGGTACGTGTATGGAATGAGCCGTCAGAGGAAGTGGTGGAGGCTGGTACAATTGCAACATTTAAGAGGCATTTGGATGGGTATATGAATAGGAAGGGTTTAGAGGGATATGGGCCACGTGCTGGCAGGTGGGACTAGATTGGGTTGGGATATCTGGTCGGCATGGACGGGTTGGACCGAAAGGTCTGTTTCCATGCTGTACATCTCTATGATTCTATGATCTTATTCTTCAGTTTGGTCCTAGTACATATAGGGTTAATTCATAAATCACCCATGACGACTGAATTGCAGAACAGTCACAAGGAGTGGAATGGCCTCCCCCGTCCGGGTTCGTGCCTCATTTTTGTCCAATTCATCTCCACCATCCCCTCTCTCATTAATCCTTCTTTAGTCACAGTAGTGCTAGCTACAGCTTCCTCCCCATGACAATACCACCTCAGAAATTCCCCATGGACTCACCTTCATTTACAATGTTGCCCCTTAGTGATATCACCTGCAGATCTACATGCACAGGGGTATTCGATGACTCTCAGTTCTACCTCTTTTTCATCTCCGCCTAGTGGGAAGGCCTAGAGATATTCTGGCCGGACTGTTAATCCGGAAACTCAGCTAATGTTCTGGCAACCTGGGATTGAAAGCCACTATAGCAGACGGTGAAACCTGAATTCAATAAAAATCTGGAATGAAGAGGCTAATGGTGACTATGAATCCATTGTTGATTGTTGGAAGAATCCATCTGGTTCACAAATGCCCTTACCTGGTCTGACAATGCGACTCCAGAGCCATAGCAATGCGATTGATTCTCAACTGTCGCCTGGGCCATTAGGGATGGGCAATAAATGTTGGCCTAGCCAGCGATGCCCTCATCCCATGAATGAATAAAACAACAAGTTCTTTGAGCACTTGCTTCAGATGAGCAGCAATTCCCTCCAGCTAGACACAGATCGTGATAGTCCTGAGCTTTGGTTTTTGTTGAACCCCCTCCATCCCATGCCTTTGTCAGTGTAACAGATGGATAGCAGGCTCTTTACAATACTGCCAATCTGCTTGACAGAGTTAAATGTTCACCCTGTATTCCTTCATTAAATATCGCACCAGCCTCCCTTCCACGTTCAACATAAGTACCTCAAGCAGGCTTGTGATTGTTTGATAACTAAACTATGTCGAATCACATTCAGCAGGAACAATTCAATAATTATTTTGGACATTCTGTTCAGAAATATTCATCTTACCATAAATGCCAATGATGTGAACAGGAAGCCAATTATCAATTTCACATAAGGTCCATGACTCATTACGAGTTTCAGTCCTTTCCCAAAGGAATAGGACTTCTGTGCTTTTCTGTTACATGGCTCTTGAAACAGAAATAAAGGATTAGAACTATGTATTACGTTTACAGCCAGTTGCACAACAAAAATTTTCAAAGAAACATAGATAAATTCCCTATGTGCTATTTTAAAATAGGTCTTACAAAGAACAAAAAAAAAGCAGAGGGACAGGCCCTTTGGCCCAACAAGACTATGTTAACATGTCACACCTTTCTGAACTAAAAACCTCTTCCCTCTGCACAGTCTGTATCACTCAATTCCCTGCCTATTCACATATTCTCAAGGTGCCTCTAAAAATGTTGCTATTGTGTCTGCTTCAATCACCTCCTCTTAATCTCATAGCTCTCCATGGAAATTAGCAAGTGTGTTAAACATGCATACAAACAACTTTGAGTGTAATTTGTCCCCTAATACAGTTAAACTTGCACTTTTATTGTAAAATTAACCTTTCCCAGAAATTACAGTACCGCATCTTGCCAAATTAGTATTACAGCTCTACAGGATTAATAGTCTGGCAAAAACTACAGCTACGGCCAGAAAACAGTTTGGGATTTTGCAATTCTACCAAGAAGATAGACAGTGAGAGGAGTTCTGTACTGGGATGAAATCACAACTTAACTCGACTGATCTTTATCACTGGAATCTAAAATCTTGAATAGTTATCAATCTCAGGAAATAAACTGTTTATCTTCCTGGTTCTTTTCCCCACCCTTTGAACAATGCTTAGTTCACTTCCTATGGGATTGGGAAATGGTTAGATTGTCTGAGTTTGATATTGTACTCCTGCAGCAGCAGACAACCTCAGATCAGTAATGTAATACCATACACGTAATTACTCCATGTGGAAAGACGTCAAATCACTTGCTGGCAGTGTCATCACACAAAGATAACATCTGATTCGGTTTCGACGCTTGGCCATTACACTTCCCACCCACACTACACAAAGCTTGCCAACCATGCTCTCATAAAGACCACTGATGTCCTGTACTATTTTCTTTTAAACCATTTGCTTTTACTGCTTATGCAATAAGGCAAATGGATACACTTCACTAACTCCTTAATGCTACCTAGGCAGTGCAGGCAAGGTTAGCCTCGCAATACAATAACATTCTTGGCAAATAACACTGTATTATGCACGACACAGCAGAACCAGTATTTGACTTGGCTGTTATTCATTAAAATGAATAAATAATCAGTTGAAAAGACATTTGAATTGGGTTAGTGCAATTAATATAATAAAACACATGATGCCTTCTTGGAGGCAATTACTTGGTGTTTTAGAGCCAAAAGAACTATGGACACATATTCAGTAACAGTTCAATTTGTTCAAGACTGAACCCACATCACAATTTAAAATAGACAAAAACTGCTGGAAAAACTCAGCAGATTCAGCAACATCTGTGGAGAGAATAACAGAATTAACATTTTGAGCCTGGTATGATTTCTTCTGAACCCAAAAGGTTATACTGGATTCGAAACTCTGCTTCTCTCTCTATAGATACAGCTGAGGATCCGAACTGTCGAGAGGTTAGGTGCTGGCGCATGGCTGAGAGTGCGGAGGGGAGGATCCGCCTGCCTCCGACTGCGGAGGGGAGGATCAAGAGGATGCAGCTGAATCTGCTGGCTTTCTCCAGCACTGTGTTTTTATTTCAAATTTCCAATATCTGCAATATTTCCTTCTTATCCACATCACAAGATGGTTTCAATGGTGGAACCTTTTGATGACAATCCTTGCAATCTCACTCACCATGAAAATAGCAGTGACTTTAAAATGCAGAAAAACCAGCTTTTAGGAACTGAGCAAGATTGGGGGCCAGAGAAACAGGGGCCAAAATATTCCCCTTGTTTGTTCAGACATCTGGCCCTTAACCATCTACTTTAGTATGGATCTGGACACAAAAGGAGGGATGGAACTGGATTTTCCTTGCTCTGCTCAGGAGATTACCTTGAGAAAGGTTGGCATGGTAGCTCAGTGGACAGCACTGCTGCCACACAGCTCCAGGGACCCAGGTTCGATTCCAGCCTTGGGAGACTGTCTGTCTGTGTGGAATTTGCATATTCTCCCTGTGTCTGTGTGGGTTTCCTCTGGTTTCTTCCCACAGTCTACAGGTTAAGTGGATTGGCCATGGGAAATGCAGGGTTATGGGGATAGGTGGGATGCTCTTTGAAGGATTGGTATGGACTCGATGGGCTGAATAGCCTTCTACCACACTGTAGAGATTCTGTAGGTGACTGGATGAAGGGCAATGTTGCATCAAGTTGCATTGGACATTTCTCTTTCTCTCATCTTGCTTTATAAGTGGTTCCTGTTACTAAAGGAATCAAGAGCCTGGTGTACTTGTTTGATCTCTTGTATGAGGGGATTGTTCTATTTTAAAGCAAGCACTCACAATGTAATTGCCCTTTCAGCTCAATGTCTGCTAATCAATTAAAATAGGCTAATTATAAAAAGCCATGTGAGGAGCAACATTTGATGCTTTTTTGATCAAATATAGCTCACACATCAGACAGTGAACAGTTGGAGTTTGACTGAGGAGATTATAAGACTTGATGTACTTTTCCAAAAAGTCGTCAAAAGATCAATTCCTTCCCAGTCCCTTTTAAAGAAACTAGAAGGTTACTGACTACAAGCTAACAAGATGTTTCTTTAAAAACCAGTGCCCATTTTCAACCTTGTGGTATGTAAAATTACTGGACTGACATGGACTGTTGAAAGCCCACCTTATGGGGGCAAAATACTGAGGGTATATTAGATAAATAGAGAAGTGGGGATTTTGCATGGCCATGGGGAGAAAGGTGAGCTGCTGGATTAATTCATTTGCTATTTCACAGACAAAATGGACTCAATGACTTCTGTCCTGTATCATTCCTTGAATGAACGACGATAAGCTATCACAAGATAGTATGTGAATGGATCACTGAATAGGTCAGTCTGCAGCAGAATTTACAGCAAGATTTCAGCAAAGCTACACTGCAGCAATGCAAAAACCAATCTCTGCTTTTTATTTTGATAGACAGCACTTCAGCACAAGGTAGAGCTGAACAGTGCAACTGCCAATTGCTGGAATAATCTATGCCTTGATATATTTATACCTCATCCTTCATTGAAAATATTACTGGTCACCTCTAGAACATTTCACTTCTTATAATAACCCTAGTCATAAACCAATAGTAGCAGAACAACAGGTAACTGATGGGAATGGACTGGTCTGGTTCACTGACCCCAATGCATTGAATTCAGAATTCTTGTCTTCAGTTATAAATCCATTTCAAACCAAACGATATTAAGAACTTTCTCCAGTCCCACTTTCTACCTTGTCTGACCGACTCGGATCTCCGAATATATTGCTTCCTCCCTTCTGTTCCATCCCTGTTTCGGCGCAAATGTTCAAATTCACTTACTAATGCTCTCCAACGTCCAGCCATGCAAAAACATCTTATAAAACTGTCCCTTTAAATAATGAATCTAGTCAGCTGCACTAAGTTTTCAAATGCCCAACATCTTGGTGTGGTTTGATAAAGCACCTCGGGATACCTCTTGCTGATGCATTTATCCAAATGTGCTGACCATGTTGCAGGACTGATTAGGAGTGGATTTTAATGCCTTGGTAAATTTGATTGCATTTGAATGTGGATGAGGCGAGTGGGTAGCAGGAAATAGTACTACAAACACACACAATGGAAAATACCAACACTTAGGAGCTATCAGACCTGGGGAGGGGGGAGAAACAGAGGTTGTAATGGGGAGTGGGGGGAGAAGTGAAAGGGAGAGAATTAAGAGTGTGAAAGAGAGCAAAAAAGTGAAAGAGCTTTGAATTATCTTTGAAAGCATCATTTTTGGAAGTTATCTCAAAATTGGCTTCAGTGAAAGTTTATTTAAACAAGAAATCTTTAGATAACTTACAAATCTGTGTTAATTTGTAACCACAGATTATTCTGGGGTATAACGTGTGCTTCATCAACCTGAACTGGCTGTAATGTGATTGATGAACTGAGGACATTGATTGGATAATGCAGAACTTCTACTGAATGGGTGCACTGATCTTCTATTAGTGATCTTCTACAGTGCAATTTTCTATAGCGTGAGGTCACAGAGGAACACAACCTGTCACATCATAGTATTCCCAAACTGGGCAGAGTGAAAAATAGGTTAATAAATGTAAAAAGGAGGCAGGGCTAAGGAAGTCTTATTCTCTTGTGGTGAAATGGTAGTGTCCCCAGCTCTGAAATTGGTACAGGTCCCACCTACCCCAGAGGTGGTACCAATGATGCTAAACAGGTTGCGATGAAAATGCATTTATCATTTTGGTAGAAAGTTGATTGAGGGTGTCTGTGGTGCATTGGTAGTGTCCCTACCTCTCTGCCAGGGGGCCCAAGCTCAAGTCTCACTTGCTCCCATGATGTGTAATAAGATCTCTGGATAGGCGGATTAGAAAATATATACATAGTACTTGCAGTTGTTGAAAACAGCACAATTTCATTTTGAAACTTAAAAGTTGAACATAATTTTAAATGCAGCTTCACTACATAAACAGGTCAAAAACAGTTATTTACCATCTCTCTCCTGGACTCCAGCAAACAGAATGATGGTGCACAGAATATACACTGCACCAATGACTCCCGCTGCCATCATGTAGGCACTTTTCTGCACAGAAAGAAAAAAAGTACTGGTCATTTGGTGCTTTCCAGAAGACAGATAAAAACTTGCAATGATAAGTTTCCATTTTACATACTTTGAAATCCAACAAATTCAGTGTGGATTATCTCTTTCAGAAGATAGATGAGAGAGTCGAGTGCTATTAATTTCACTAGACCAGATTCCAGATAAATCCCTGGAGACAGGGCTTGAAATATCACCATGGCAATAGAATTTAAATTCAACAAAGAAAAAAAAAATCTAGAATTGAAAACTGGTCTCAGCTAGTGATCTTGAAACTACCATTGACTGTTGTAAAAACCCAAATGGGTCACCAATTGCCTGGAGGGAAGGAAACCTGCTACAAATGCCAACCACATCAGTGACAGATTTCCTCCAGTACATTCCCAATGCCTGACGTTAGCTTAACTGGCCTGTACTGTCTTGTTTTCGCTCTCGCCTCCTTTCCTGAACAGTGCTGCTACTAACTTTCAATTCACTGTGACCATGCTGGAATTTTGGCAATTTTGGAAAATTACAGCCAATGCATCCATTTTCTCTACATTATCTCTATTAGAATCCCAAGATGCAGGCACTCAGGTGCTGGTCATGTATTGGATACAATTCTCTCAATTTCTCCAATACCTCTACATAGATTTTAATTTCCTCACTCCTTATAGGTCCCTAGGTTATATTCTACTTCTGGTGTGTAACTTTTGAATTTGACTAAAGAAGCCAAAGAGAAAACATATGCTTAACATCTCGGTCATTTCCTCATGGTATTTTCTATTGTCTTGGCTTCCAAGGGAACAACATTTACTTCATGATTTGGAGACGCCAGTGTTGAACTTGGGGTGTACAAAGTTAAAAATCACAATACCAGGTTATAGTCCAACAGGTTCAATTGGAAACACTAGCTTTCGGAGAGCTGCTGATGCCAAACCCCCTGATGAAGGAGTGGCGCTCTGAAAGTTAGTGCTTCCAATTAAACCTGTTGGGACTATAACCTGGTGTTGTGTGATTTTTAACATTTACTTCAGCTACTCTATCCCCTTTTATATACACACTAAAGCTCTTACAATTGGTTTGACTTTTACATTCCTGACTAGTTTATTCATACTTATTTTTTTCCCTTTTTAAATCAACTTGGCAGCACTTTGCTGCTTTTTAAATCATTGCGTATCCACAGATTAATATTCTTCTTTGTAGCATGATAAACTTCTTTTTTTAATCTAATATTATTGTAAATCCACTTAAGCAAAGATGGATTATTCTCACTGCATTTTTCTTTTGCAATTGAAAAAAATGTTATCAAAAGTATTGAAGTGTTTTTTAAAAAAATTCCTCCCCCTGTTTATTTATCACCCTACCTGTTATTATATGAGATTACTTACAGTATGGAAACAGGCCCTTTGGTTCAACAAGTCCACACCGACTCTCCGAAGGGCAACCCACCCAGACCCATTCCCCTACATTTACCCCTTCACCTAACACTACGGGCGATTTAACACCTAACCTGCACATTTTGTTTTGGACTGTGGTTGGAAACCCATGCAGCCACAGGGAGAATGTGCAAACTCCACACAGACAGTTGCCTGAGGCGGGAATTGAACGCGGGTCTCTGGCGCTGTGGGGCAGCAGTGCTAACCACTGTGCCACCGTGCCGCCCATATTTACCCAATCAACCATAGCAGGTCTTCCCTCATATCTAGGTGTTTGGCTTTAAGATTACAGCTTATGCTTGTGATTGGGGTTCATTGTTTTCAGACTGCACAGGGATTTCAGTTTTGTTATGATCGCTATTTAAATAGGACTTTGCTAATTAACACTTGCCATGCTGTAACAAACTGTTACTGAAACCGCGTATCACTTTTATAATGTGAAATTGGCTTTTGATATTTCTACTGTTAAAACTTGGAAACATGAATACATACCAGCTGACTGATGGATGTGTTGACACTGTACTGTGTAGTGTTGACTTCAATTGTGGATACTGAAGCATTAACGAATACATTTTCATGAATACATGGGGCATCAGCACCACCCACAATCTGGCCTTGTATTGCTGTTCCTAATACTGTTCCCAACACCTCCACAGTCATACCTGCAAAGAACAGTAGAAAATCACTGAAGACCACAGTAACTTGCCTTCAAATACTTAGAACTGGTGAATTTATTGGGTAAACTGGTTTAAAAAACCCTCAAGGTTTCTGTAGCCCAAGAATTAAGGACTCCAAGAATAGTCACCAGAATCATAAATATTTTTCTGTTCACCCCACAGATATTCTTCATTTTCTTTACAATCCAGAATTACTTCAGTATCAGCATTGTGATTTTTAATACCTTTGAACTCCAAAGTATTATTCGAGTGAGTGTTAAATCACATTAAATCAGGTTTCGGCATGTACAGCAAGTGAATTTAATCCTACACAGGTAAAACAGCAGAATTTAAACAGATTAAGAACTGTGGAAACAAACTAGGTCACTCTGAAAAATCATAACTATTCCCATAAATATTCTGCTCAAATGAACTTAACTTTACCTTGCTGATGAAAATTATAAAACATTGAACTTACAATCAAAGAAAAAAAATTAGTAGCAATTCAAATTTAATATTTTTAAAGAAATAACTAAAATAACAGGCATTAATAGTTGCAGTAGGATGCATGCCCCAATGGATCAGTCTCCTGACGCACAACCTAAATTTGTGTGACAAACCCACTTATAAAAATAAAAAGGCCTACTCACGATATGCTGTTGCAGAATCCCTCTCCTTTTGATCTGTGCTTATGAACATTGTGAGTGCAGAGTAGGGTACGTGGAAACACTAAGAAAAGAGTGGAAGCGTTTATTTTCAAATAGTGACATTTCAAAAATTACAATGCAGCATCTCAAAGAAACAGTACTACTGTAAGATCAGAAACACATCATGAGGAGGTTCATATACACATTTACCAAGGTGAAAAATACTTAAACTAACATGAAACTAATCTACAGTATTATCAAAAGATTATGGGCTGGACTTTCACACAGTCAGGATGGGTATGAAATGCGGGTGGGTCCCAAATGCTGGAACCCCACCCACAATTTCAGCAAATTCTATTTTGTCGATGGGGGGAGGATATGGGGTGCACCAGCAGGGCACTCAAACTCAGCATGACCAATTAACAGTAATGCTGAGCTCAAACACATCCATTTTCCAAAAGCCTTTCCCTGCAATGTGAGATCGATAAGTTTATGGACTGCTGTAAGCAATTGTGAGACATGAATGGTATCTAAGTGTCATGACGTAAAGAGGTTTAAAACCCCAACCTCTTAAAATTGAAAAAAGGAAAAAGACTCTCAGCTCAAGCACAAAAGCAGGAATTCTCTATAGGAATGCATTGATGGGCAAACATCTTCCACCTTGGGACCCTGCAACCACACAGGATTAATCAGGATTTCACCCGTTTCCTCAGTTCCCTTCCCCCCACCTTATCCCAGTCCCAAGCCTCCAACTTGGCACCACCCTCGTGACCTGTCCATCGACTTTCCGATCGATCCTCTCCACCCTATTACCTTCGCCCCCAACCTTCATCTACCTCTCACATTCCCAGCTACCTTCTTCCCAGCCCCACTCCCCTCCCATTTATCTCTCAGCCCTCCGGCCCACAAGCCTCATTCCAGATGAAGGGCTTATGCCTGAAACGTCAACTCTTCTGCTCCTCGAATGCTGCCTGACCTGCTGTGCTTTTCTAGCATCACACTCTCAACTCTGATCTCCAGCATCTGGGGTCCTCACTTTCTCCCAGGCAAGTGTCTGGTGTAGCTTGGAAAAACACTAATCATCTATTCCTGCAGATTTAGTAGACTTCACTGTCAAGATGCCTGAAGGGTTATTGTAACAACAGAGCTCATTAGGAATTATTTCCTAAGTTTCCAAAGCTCCAGGCGCAACAATGGGGGTGACATTGAAGGTTGAGAAGTAAAGGTCTAACAATCTTTTCATGAAACAGGGTTGAAGTCTGAGCCAACTAACTATCAAACTAACCCCCTCTTGCCACTCACCTGCCTTTGAGGCCACTGCTAAATCTCTTTGGATGTAGTGTGTCTGTCCCACTACCATCTCTCCAGAATGAAAGTATGGCCCTTGTGTAGCGGTGGCCCATTTACCAGTAAGTGGGGTGTTAAGTCATTTCAGAGGGCAGGTCTAAGTCAAACCACTTTGTTGTAGGACTTGGGTCACACGTAGGCCAGACTGGGAAAGAACATCGGATTTCCTTTCTTCAAGGACATGAGTGATCCTGGATATTCTTTTAGTTTTAAATGATAAATCTGACAGGTTTCTGATCTGCATTTTATTTAGATTTATTAATTAATTGAGGTTAAATTCCTCCAGCTACGATGGTGGGATCGTATGAACTCGTGTTGTGGGCCGCTTATCTCAGCCTCTTGATGACTTGTTCAGTAACATTACATTATAGGATTGAGCCTTACAGGGAACTCACTGACAAGAGTGTTTGCTGATGAATTACATTCCACTCTGAGCTGGTGCTGCACTGCATGACCCTTTCTAATTCTAACCATACTCCAGAATAACACATGCCCATGTATATACAAGACTTAGTAGAACATAAGAGATGTATTGGAGTGGTGGAAAATGCAGGCTGCTCAGTTAGTCCTGGCTGAGCATGGGTATCATATTAAAAACATGACTCAGATCCTGAATGGAGAATCTATCCTCCAGTTCAGAAGAGTCGGGGAAAGGACAGATGAACTAAAATTGCCAGCATCAAGAGGGCCACCAACTTTGTATTTACCCAAGGTGTTGGCAGAATTTTTATATCACTGACAGAAGCTTCCTGTAAGTCAAAGTAACGCAGCCAATTCATGCAAACAGATTTCTTTCTGGAACATTCAGACTAACAAAGCCTCTCCACAATTGGCATAATTCATCTTGGCCATTGCAACTTAGATACTTCGGAATAATTGGAAACATTATTCGCACATTAGGAACTCTGAATTTTTATGCATTTCCATTGAGAACTGTCACTTTCCCAAAAATCACATGGCACTGAACCAAAAGTAACACAAGAGCAGCCAAGTCAAGCAGGTGAAAAGGAATGTTTACAGACAAATAGCCACAGGTACAAATTAGGTTACAGTGGGTTCATGTTGTTGAGTCAACTGAGAACTAGGTTAGTACTCCTGGCTTTGGTCATGGAATAACTGCTGGTGAATGCTGTTTTAGGGCATTGATTTCAGATTCATGGACGTCAAACTTTGAGCTCCTAACAACAGAAGCCAACCAGACTCCCTCAAAGTAAACACGTCCCACTAAGTGTTGAGTGACTATTTACTGAGTTGAATAAAAGTAGACATACTTTTAGGGGCTTTTTATTTTAAAAGCTAAGAGCAACATTTTTCTTCAGGCCCAGTAGCAGAGTCATCTAGAAATAACATGAATACAGAGTTGTGTTTTCCATTATATGTCACTGGCTCACCAAATGCAAGCGAGGTAACCTCCCTTATTAAGTACTTACTGTTTGCAGTGTTTGGAATAAACAGTAGAAAACCAAGTACCAAAGGATTTTTCCAGTCTCGGACACATTTCCATCTGGTACGTACCACAGGAGAAAGTAAGAGGCAACTGCGAAAGGTGAAGAGCAAACTATCCTGGAAAAGACAGAAGTAAAGCTAATTTTAATTTATTTTCAAAAAATGTTCTAATATACTCAGATTAACTATTTCCAGCTCCACTGTTGCAATCACAATGCATTGTCCAAGGGAGCTTAGGTTAACATCGAATGCCAGACATAAACCGTGTCAAATGGCTCAGAGTACAGGAACCAGGACCAAAGTTAGATGTTCAGTTGACATCCCTATCCACCTGCAATGTAGTGTAGTGTATTGTAGTGTCATGTTTTTCTAAACAAAAAGACTTGAATTTAAAATTGGAAAGACTTTTCATGATCACCAAATATTTAGTATTGCTTTACAGCTAATGAAAGACTTTAAGTGTACTCACTGTTATAATAATAGGAAATATAACAGCTAAATTGTGCCTAGCGAACTCCCACTAAGAACAATCTGAGAATTATCAGATAATCTTTTGTTGTGATATTGATCGAGAGATAAATACTAGGAATAATCTCCCTATTCTGCATTGGAATAGCACCATGGGATATTTGACAAGCAGGTGGTGGTTCAGTTTAATCTCTCGTCTGAAAGATGCAAACTTCAAGAATTACAATTGTCCTTCAGTGTCACGCTGGACAATCAACCCTGAATGTTTATCCAAAAGTCCTGGAAGGGGGATTTGAATTAGAAACTTTGTGACACCCACTCGAATGTATAACGGTCAAATATCCAATAGTATCTCAATCCAGTCAGTCAGTGTGACAGCAGATAATAATGAACTGATTTTTTGGCAAAGAAAAACAACCATGTGCTGTCTGGTTAGTGGGACTATTATGCCAGTGGGCATGTCATTACAAGAGAATGCTTTGCCTAAAACAGAAAACAGAGGCCAGTTAGCACCTCAGGCACTGTCTGTGGAGAGAGGAAGGTCAGGTTTGTACATTAGGCCAACAAAAAAATGTTGCAAATAACCAGCTACATGGCAGTGTGCTGTGTTAAAAAGGACAGGCTGAGATAGAATGGTGTGACTGAATGAGGCAATAGTGAAAGAAGTGGATTGGCTGCTTTTTCAAAAAAATAAAAGGTTATTAGATCACACAAACTGGTAAGATTTTGAGATATGTTTACTTAGAAACAGGCAAACAACTAAAATAAAAACTTGACTTTAAATGACGTAGAGGTTATTTTGAATTCAGTAATTAGGCTTTTTGCTATTGGGACGATCCACCCAGTGACTGATGATAGCCCTCAGTATAGCCACCATTACTCCCATCTGTTGATGAAGGCATTGATTCATTTCTTAAAAGACAGACAGTCATGACAAGCACCAGAACAGGTGATGAACCCAAAAATAGCTGTCACTCTGACAGCTGTGCTGAGGGAAGTTACTGCCTGTAACAGAATTGCTGAGACTCAAAGGTTGTCCATTACAGCTCCAGCTGCTCTGTAGCAGACTCTTGCACCAATCCAACAGTTATTCTATATTTGGTAAATAAATGATATGCTGTTTCAAGAAGCTCATCACTAAACTGGTGCATATTTCAAACCTTACTCTCATTCCCACGCAGCCTATCTTCAATAACTGGGGGTCCTGGGTTCAAATCCCACCTGCTCCAGAGGTATGTAATAACATCTGTGTACAGGTTGATTGGAAAAATAGGTGAATAAAGTAAAAGGGATATGAGGAAAGGCTTTACTCAGGCAGTGTGGGGTTAGGTTCCAGAATGCACTGCCTGTCAACGTGTTGGAGGCAGGGTCAATCAAGGCATCCCAGAAGGAACTGGCAGATTATTTGAAAAGGCACAATGTGTAGGATTACAGGGTGAAGTCAGGCACTCAGTGAAATGTTCATTTAGGGAAGACACAAAGAAAATGGGCTGACTAGTTATTCTCTGCACTGCACCAATTCTATGATTCTGGCCAACACCCTTCGATCGATCAGATAACTAAAACACACTCACTCAATGTGCCAATGGTTTGCTCACTTATGACATAACGAACAACGGAGCTTATCTACTCTGAAACACACCTTGTGGCTTGGGACCTTGTGTCAGTATCATTAGCCTTGGCTGAGGAAGATAACCTCAATCTTTGTGACCCTAAAAGAGACAGCCTAACTTAAATGTGTAATTAAGTGACTAAAATCCAACAGTTTGTGGGTTGATCCTCGGAAAATCATCATGAAAACTGGCTGATTCTAGTAAAAACACAATCGATTCACCAACACCCTTTAGTTAAATTTGCTGCCCTTATTTTTATTTGGCTTACATGTAACTCCACTCCTTCACACAACAAGATCAGTTCTTAATACCTTAACAGCATCTAGGTAATAATGCCCGTTAGTAATGCTGCCCGATTTGAAGAACAGATGAGGATTGCGTTGAGAAAGACGAGTAAAAAGGAGAGATCAGTGCTCGGAGTTGTAAGACTATCTGAATATTGAGAATGGAATCCTCTCATATTGATTTGGCAATGCCATTGAACAAGATGGTCTCCACAGCCACAAGGTGAGTGAACCTCTGATGTCTTGGACTTTGAAGAATCCCATTGCTCTAACCTTTAGGCTGCTGTTGGGAAATGGTTTGAAATTGCATATTACAGCAAAGGATCATCCAGGACTTGTTTGGCATATAGAGGTCAATGACAGCCCAGAATCATTCCATAGTCTAACAGCTCAGGGCCAGTGGTCTTTACAGCCACTGGCTACTCCACAAAGGCTGATGTGAAATTAGTTCCCAGCAGCAGGAAAACCTAAACAAGCAAAACCACACACATCCTATTGATCTTCCACAGCCTCTTTAAATTGCCTTCCACCTTTTCTCTAATGCGCAACAACCGCGTGCAGCTCTTTAGTATTGCTTGGAACATGGACACACAAATATTGATAATGGAAAAAGCAAAATATAAAGAGAAGGCAAAGTGATGCAGTTCCAGCAGAACCTTGCCAAATTTTGCACTCCTGCCTCTGAATTACGACGATACAACCAGCATTTGGCAATGCATACTCTTAAACAACAGCCTTAATTGCTGCTCAAGACCAGCACTGTCCCAAAGCCAGGAATAAAACAACTTCGTAAATCTATTGAGCTGCCTGGTCACCAAATAAGGCCTGGAGAGGTAAGGATGAAGCATCGTTCAACTGCACAGTCCACTCCTTTCTAGGCAAAACGGAGTTCAAACAGGATGGTCAAATTACAAAAAAATAGAGTTTTTCTCGTGTGATACACAGGGGAAGGAAAATGAATCTCCACATGAATAAATTCAAAAAGCATACATACACAACACACTTTTGTTACCAGCAACTGAAAGTAAAGAATCACTTTTAAAAGGCAATACTCACAAAGTCTGTGAAATCAGAACCACATGCAGCACTTTCAAGGACAGAGACAAGGCTGAGTAAAACAGTCAAATTCACATTCTGTACAGGGTGAATGTCAAATTTGTAATAAAAACTACAGAATGCAGAATAGTCCAACATTTACTTAGATCAAATCGCAGGATCAGATGTCCTGTTGTTCAATAACTAGGCATACTGGACAGGGAGTTGAAAAATTTTCTTTCTGATTGAGCTAGTTTTTTTTAAACTGATGATTTCGCTCAAGATTATTCCTAACACCTACAGACCAACTCCAAAAGATTTAAAGTTCTTATGCAAAATGCTAGCCTGAAGAAAAAACCTCTGATACTCCACTAGTTTAGAGTTAGAGTTAATGAGAGAAGGAAGCCAAGCAGTTGATCTGAATGCAGGATCACTGCATGGACATGCAAGATGCTGGAAAAGGAAGAGATTACTGCACAGCTAAAGAGAATTATCATTTCAAAGTGCCCTTTTCTTTCTCAGATCCTGGCAACAGCATTCAGTGTTATACAAAGAGTCAGTCCTACAAGAAATCTGCTCTGCATCATTTTTTCATATATTACAATTCTTATGTTATCAGTTGCACCTTTACTTTGAAATACTTATGTTTAAATCTTTATTTAAACACATTTTATTTCCTCTTGAAGTGGTGCTGGGAGGATTTCTAACTCATTTCAAATTGCAGCAAAAATGAGTTACTGCAAAATGTCAAAAATCTGAAATACATCGAGCAAATATGTAAGATATACACAATACGTTTTATCAGTGTCAGTGAAGAGATGTTTTGGATTCAGATCCATCATTAGATTTGAATGTGGGAGGGAGCTCTTTACTGACAGAGGGAAAGCAGGGGGAAACTAGGAGAAAGCAAGCAACATGGAAAGGATGCCAGTCATGTTGTACTTGCTGGTCACTGCACTGCCTCCTCTAAATGAGGGAAACCAAACACTGAGTAGATGGTCATTTTCCTGAAGACCATTGTTCCTCTGGAAATGCAAATCACATTTCCTATGCAAATGTGAAGCAGAAGAAATATTGGCAGGGTGGCGGAGGAGAAGAACAATAGTCATAGATTGACATTGTAACTGGGAAACTGGCAGAAAATGGTTATAATTGATGGTTGCATAGTGGGCTTGCTATTCACTCTTCACCACCTTCTGTCTTTTTTAACTGTTTCACCAAGGAGGAATCTTTAACGTTTCTCTGGGATAACCAACTTCTTCCTGCCCTTGCTTTGTTGAGCTCAATGAAAAGATTGGATTCCCTACAGACCCTTTGACCCAACCAATCCACATCAACCCTCCAAAGACCAACCCACCCAGCACTATGGACAATTTAGCATGGCCAATTCGCCTGACCTGCACATCTTTGGACTGTGGGAGGAATGTGGAGGAAATTGGAGCACCCAGAGGAAACCCGCACAGACACGGGGAGAATGTGCAAACTACACACAGACAAATAAACCTGTTGGACTATAACCTGGTGTTGTGTGATTTTTAACTTTGTACACCCCAGTCCAACACCAGCATCTCCAAATCATACATACAGACAGTTGCCCAAAGCTGGAATCGAACCTAGGACCCTGATGCTGTGAGGCAGCACTGCTAACCACTGAACCACCGTGCCACCCACTTTACGATGAAACAACTATCCCCAAAATATCTTTTGTCCTTATGTTAAAATGTAAGCAAACAGTTAAAAAGGTAATGCAGCAAAAAAAATTTCACACACGAGTTACATTCCTGTTTCTCCGTGCCACATTCTGCATTCTGCCTTCTGCCTCAGGCTGACTTGTGGTAAAGCCTTTGTATTGAATCATTTTAGCTGGAGATCTATGCCATTGACTTTCAAATAAGTCACTTATTTAAGTTATGCACAAGCAGGCCACTTAATGTACATTTAGTCATAATACTATTGTATTTTATTTTGTTGGCCCTTTCCAAATTTTGCCTTTTCTCCACTTCTCTTGTGTACAGTTGTAAACTTATTTTAATCACACTAACAGCTTTCAAAGACATACTCATAAAACAGTTATTTGTGTGTTTATGGTAGCCTAGCTGGTGAGAATGTATCTTTAAATTTTACTTCACTGGGAATGTCTCAGCTGCAGGGCTTGTCATTTTTTTGACCGAATGTAACCTTTGGCTGCAGCGTTACATTCCTTGTACACTCTTCAGCTTCCTATTGGCGGATAGTGATAGCGTGTTCCTGCATTTTGACACACCTCTTTTCTCCAACCCACCCCCAACTCATTCTCATCACAGCTTTCCTCTCGCAACGAGGTCAAACATAAAATCAAATCACCTCCAAGGACAGGATCCATGGAAATCTGTCCACGCTACCACTCTCACTGCCAAATCCGGCTGAATTAACACGTTTAGTGTGTCAAGCCGACTGCAATAGCTTGAAAAGTGTTATGCGCGGTTAAACATTGCTGATTGAAGACTGCCCAGAGTCAAGTGTCACTATGAACTGCTGTAGTAGATTAGATTCTCTACAGTATGGAAACAGGCCCTTTGGCCCAACATGTCCACACCGACCCTGCGTAGAGTTACCCACCCAGACCCATTCCCCTACTAGGTAAAAACAATGACTGCAGATGCTGAAAACCAGATTCTGGA
Organism: Chiloscyllium plagiosum; assembly: GCF_004010195.1. Lineage (NCBI taxonomy): Eukaryota > Metazoa > Chordata > Chondrichthyes > Orectolobiformes > Hemiscylliidae > Chiloscyllium > Chiloscyllium plagiosum. Next base: position 12,866,770 of record NC_057736.1, read on the forward strand.
TTAGTGGTGCTGGGAGAGCACAGCAGTTCAGGCAGCATCCAAGGAGCAGTAAAATACCTAACCCCCACTCACCTATTGTACTCTACGCTACTTTCTCCCCACCCCCACCCTCCTCTAGCTTATCTCTCCACGCTTCAGGCTCTCTGCCTTTATTCCTGATGGAGGGCTTTTGCCTGAAACGTCGATTTTACTGCTCCTCGGATGCTGCCTGAACTGCTGTGCTCTTCCAGCACCACTAATCCATTCCCCTACTGTATTATTCTACATTTCCCTCTGACCAATGCACCTAACACTTTGGGCAATTTAGCATGGCCAACTCACCCAACCTGCACATCTTTGGATTGTGGGAGGAAACCGGAACAAACCCATGCAGACACAGGGAGAATGTGCGGAGTTTGCACATCACACAGCCACCAAAGTTGGGAATTGAACCCAGGTCCCTGGTGCTGTGTGGCAGCAATGCTAACCACTGAACCACCATGCTGCACCTAACTGGCCTTGTGTTTCACATTGCAATACCTGCAGGCAGTGGATTATTCTTAACTCACTGTATCAGAGGAGATAGAGTTACTTTGAAAAAATTAAATGCTGGCACAATAGCATTATGGAAGCAGGTTAGAACAGGTACAAATTAAGAATTAATTATAATTTGCAGACCATATTATAAATGCAGGAGTAATAAAACAGAATTACTGGTGTCATTAGAAGATTGGAATGATGAACAGTTAACCACCAAAAGTAGGCACCTATCCAAGCTTGGATCAGTTTCAGATTTGGGATGAAGCAAATTAGCTGGCATAAGCTTCCAATGTTTTCTTTAAAAACATAAACATAAACATCATTAAAACATAAACATCATTAAGTTCTTTTTCTTAAAAAAATACTGAATTCCACTCGAAGTTAAGATTTTTTTCTTCAAGTTTGTTGATTACTTCAAAAATAAAGGGGATTTCTCCAGATTGCTCAAAGTGCCAGCAGCACTATCCAAACTATGAGGGACAAGGGCAGCTTCACATGGGAACACCAGGTAACTTGCAACGTCCCCTCCAAGTCACACACCATCCTGACTTGGAAATGTCTTGCTGCTCCTTCAGTATTGCAGTCAAAATCCTGGAACTCCCTTCTTAACAGCACTTATGGTATTCCCAATGTACAGACTACAGCAGTTCAAGGAAATGGCTCACCACTTCCTTCTCAAGGGCAATTCCGAATGGGCAATAAAGACTTGCTTTACCACAAAGTGTCACACTCCAACAACTAACATTTCGATCCTAAACCCTAATTTGCGACAGCAAACATCAAATAATCCCATTATATTATTGATGCCTACAGTGTGCTCATTCTGAATCCCAACATACAGCATCATGTTCAACTGTGTGGAGAGCTGAGAGTTCAAACAGTGACTATCATGGTGTACAGGTCAAATGCATTCTAAATGATTAGCTGGTGCACCTCAAAGACCACTTTTTAAGCTTGCTGTGGTTAGTTAGGCGCACTGGCAAATATACAGTGTGCACCCAACAAATTAACAAATAATTAATGGATTACAAATTCTCATTTCAGCCCCAATGCAGCCATTCCTGCAACAAGATTCTTCAGGAGATTGCCAGTGAGCTCCAGATTTGCTGAACTGCAGAGCTGCAAGGTTGTCTGGTTGCTTGCTGAGCTGGTGGGTTTGTTTTCGGCACCGTGCTAGGTGATGTCATAAGTGAGGCATTGATGTTCTGTCCCTCTTGCTGTTTATGTGACTCTGTTTGTTGTGGTAGGTGATATCATTTTCAGTTCTGTTTCTGTCAGATTGGTAAATGGGGTCCAAATCGAAGTGTTTATTGATGGAGTTCTGATTTGAATACCAGGCCTCTAGGGATTCCTGTGTGTGTCTTCGTCTGGTGATGCGACGCGTAAATAACAAGCAGAACAGAACATCAATGCTTCATCAGAGGCTCAAGGATAATGTTACCCAGCACAGTGACTAAATGTCAAAAACAAACCTACCAGCTCAGTGAGCAATCCGACAAACTGATCTACAACTTGAGCTACAAACCTTCTCCAAAATGTGCAAGGCTGCAATTTAGCAACAAAATTGTAATTGTAACATGCGATTCCACTGGACTACACCTTCTGAAGTCAGCACACAGCAGCTTCAGTTTCAACAGGGTTCTAGATCAAAACCAATCTTTAATTGACATATCCTGAATTTCCCTGGGTATTTTGGGACCCATACTCCCACTCAACTTTCTCTTGGCTTTTAATGCTAAAAATATAATCTGGAAGGAACATTTGCATTTTGAGAGCCAATAATTAAAATTACTTTTAATGAATCCAATAAAGTCAAAGAAAAAAAAAATCTAACAACACGTAACATGAAAGTTCTGCTTTGAGATTATTTGAAAGAGATTAAAGCTCAAATCAGTGTGTGTCCTACGTTTTATCCTTCTCACAAGCATCATACAAAGCCCCTAGCATCTTAGCTGGAGCCCTTAATATGCAGTGGCAATTTACTTTGGGTAAAAGTATATTCTGAAAGTCCGCAAGTCTGTTAGTTCCTTTTGATTAACATAATATACTGAGACTAAACCAGAAACGGACCAGCCTACACTACACCGATCCTCATCTACCACACAAGCAGAAATTTGTGCTGAAACATAACATTAGATTTGCTTAAAAACTGCAAAGGAGATTTGCCTGAGTTTGAAGTTGAAACATAAGTCTGTCGAGGGGTAAATGAAGTCTTGTGTTTGTCTCATGTGTTACTAATTAGGCAAAGAGGCTGTAAAAAGTCTGGAGTCTGCGGAAAGTCAACCATACAATGTTGGTTGTAGGACTCTCCATTGGAAACAGATACTCTTACCACATTACTGCTCCAAATCTTAGAAACAGAGAAGACTGTTGAGGATTGATGTATCAGCCCCGGTGGAGTTGGATTTGTTAAACTTATCATAAACATCTGGGTCTGCTTTCACACAAAACAAATCCAATATAAACTTCCTTTCCAAGCTACTGACACAGTATCTTCAAACAACTCGACATGAGTGTAGTCGAGTGTGTGGTGCTGGGAAGGCACAGCTGGTCAGGCAGCATCTGACGAGCAGGAGAATCAATGGTTTGGGGATGATGAAGGGCTTATATATGAAATGTTGGTTCTCCTGCTCCTCAGATGCTGTCTGACCTGCTGTGCTTTTCCAGCACCACGCTCTCAACTCTGATCTCCAGCATCTGCAGTCCTCACTCTCTCCTACTACATGAGTGCACACTGGCTAAAATTAGCTGTACAGATTTCCTGAAGATTGCTGCCCTCTGAAAGACACTGGGTAGATTTCCCACTTCCTTATGGCTCAGTAATTAGCGCTGCTGCCTTACAGCCCCGCAGACCTGGGTTCAGTTCCAACCTCGGGTGTCTGTCTGCATATAGTTTGCACATTCTCCCTGTGTCTTCGTGGGTGCTCCGGTTTCATTCCACAGTCAAAAGATGGTCAGATTAGATGGACTGACCATGCTAAATTGCCCCATGATGTGCTATAGGTGGGTTAACCTAGGGTGTGATGCCCTTCAAGGGGTTGGTGCAGATTCAATGGGCAAAGTGGCCTCTATCTGTGGTGTGAGGATCCTATATAAGGTGGCAGCGAAGGGAAGGGATAATTGAGTGGGTTGGCATCAGAGAGATACTGGCTTCCTTCCTGTTACCACAGAGAAGGCAATCTGGGGACTTTTGAAGGGAGATTTGGCCAGCAGCTCATGTATGTTGAGCAGGAAGCTGGTTGAGGCCTGGAGTTCTGGCTTGAATACCAGGCCACTAGGAGTTCCCACGCATCTTTGTCTGCCCTGTCCCAGGATGGACATAAACAGCAAGCAGAACAGAACACCAATGCTTCACCAGAGGCTCACTGGTGGAGACCTTTGAGGGCCTCATCCAGCCTGGACTGCAATTACTTCTGCTCCAGGTGAGACAAGAGAAGGCCGGCCTACTCCACTGCAGACAAGCTGTTGGTACAGGGAGGGCTGCCTGTCAATCTGAACTAATTTGTGAAAGATTGAGAGACTCGGCCAAGGGTAGAGATGCTGCTGAAAACCAACCCCTTTTGCCTGCACACAATCTCCATAATCCCCTGTCCACTCCGGAACAACATCTGCCTTTTCCAGACAGTGGTGCTCCATCTGGGACACTGAGGGGGAGGTGCTCGCCTTGGGCCCCCACCACAATAATACTGGGGGTGTAATCCGGCCTCTGATTGGCATGAGCTGCCAGCCAGAGGAAAGCTCAGGGAGGTAAAAACAATGACTGCAGATGCTGGAAACCAGATTCTGGATCAGTGGTGCTGGAAGAGCACAGCAATTCAGGCAGCATCCGAAAAGCTTCGAAATCGACGTGTTAAAGATGCCCTCCAACGCATCTCGTCCACATCCCGCACCTCCGCCCTCAGATCCAACCCCTCCAACCGCAACAAGGACAGAACGCCCCTGGTGCTCACCTTCCACCCTACCAACCTTCGCATAAACCAAATCATCCGCCGACATTTCCACCACCTCCAAGCAGACCCCACCACCAGGGATATATTTCCCTCCCCACCCCT
>NC_057736.1:12871467-12900449 GCF_004010195.1 Chiloscyllium plagiosum
GTGGCTCAACATTTCAACTCCCCCTCCCACTCTGCCGAGGATATGGAGGTGCTGGGCCTCCTCCACCGCCGCTCCCTCCAGACGCATGGAAGAAGAACGCCTCATCTTCCACCTCGGAACACTTCAACCCCAGGGCATCAATGTGGACTTCAACAGTTTCCTCATTTCCCCTTCCCCCACCTCATCCTAGTTTCTAACCTCCAGCAAAACTCACTTCATGATGGTTTAAAACAGAACAGTGGGTCATCTCTGTGGAATTCATTTCGAAACGCAAGGTGGCTATTTTTGCTCAGTAAAATGCAACAATACTACCGTTTGTTTCAAACAAGAGAGTCTTTGCAAACAAACATCAAACAATACAAATATCACAGGCTGGCTCCAAAGAAATGGTTTTTCCCAGGGATTTGATAACTGGGAAAAACAATTACTTTGGAATGAATCCAGAATACAATATTGAGCATGTTTGTGCCAGCAGGGAGTATAAATGGAGCACTTTTAAAATTTAAAAAAATATTTTGCGGGTCTGATTTTTATTCCAAAATTCAGTTGTCAGTTACAATCCTTCAGTTACTTCGCAGGAGACAGACTCAGGCAGTGGAACACGCTTGAGCTCTTAAACCGGCCTTTAGAAGCAGCAAGCACAGGTTACTCATCCAATTGAGAAGTACAAGCCTTTAACCAACTGTTCAAAGTTCCACCAAACCCTCTAAGTAGATTTTCCATGTTGTTATCGAGTCTCTGCCTGTCTTGGCAGGATCTCTCTCCCCTGGTGAGGCTGTTGGCTTGACATATTCCAGAGGCCCTCATTGTATCTGCAGCCTCAGAAGTCTGCATTCTGTCCTCAATTACAATGACAACTCCCATTTGGCAGCCAGGATGATGGAGCCTGGCACTATCATACTGGTCTGACATCAGAATCCCAACACCCTCTGGAAAATTCCAGCACTGTGACTGATGGTTCCAATTGTTTTTGGTTTCCAATCAGGAGAAAGTGAGGAATAAATGAACCTCTCTGAATTGCATGCAGTCTGTCAGCCAAGTGTTGCCCTGCCTATGAATGCCCGATAGGCAACCCAAACGGAACTCCAGGGCTCCAGCAATAAAGTTTGGTTTCCAATCAACTTACATATTGTAATAAATGAACCTCTCTGAATTGCATGCAGTCTGTCAGCCAAGTGTTGCCCTGCCTATGAATGCCCGATAGGCAACCCAAACAGAACTCCAGGGCAGCAGGGTTAATCCTGCAACACAAAATCTACAAAGCTGGTCAGAAACTTCATGCCTTCAACTATCTAAAGAAACTGCCTATGATATGACTGAAAATTAAAAGAGCTGAGAGAGACTATTACAGTTTTACTGAATCAGATCTTCGAATCCCTACAGTGTGGGAGCTCTGACCTTCCAAAGAGCATCCCACCCGGTAACATTGCATTTCCTGCGGCTAACCACCCTAGACTGCACATCTGCGGACATCATGGCAATTTAGCATGGCCAATCCACCTAACCTGCCCATCTTTGAACCATGGGAGGCGATCCACACAGAGAACGTGCAAACTCCACCCAGACAGACACAGTAACCCTGAGGTGGAATCAAACCTACGTACCTGGGGCTCTGAGGCAGCAGTGCTAAACACTGAGCCACCATGCCATATTTTTGGAATCAAAAATAATTTAACTTGTAAGGGAGGTTGACTGTTCCCCTGCCTCAAAGACTTTTAGATCTGGGCTTGATCCCACTCTAGGGCTTGATGGACACAGAAGCCACCTCCATAAAGCAGCCAAACTGTGACTCCACTTTCAAGGAACTATGAACCTGCACTCTGAGTTCTCTTTGTTCAGCAACACTCACCAGGACCTTACCATTAAATGTATGAGTCCTGCCCTGTTTTACCTTTCCAAAATGCAGCACCTCACATTTATCTAAATTCAACACCATCTGCCACTTCTCAGCCCATTGGCCCATCTAATGAAGGTCCCATTGTACTTTGAGGGAACCTTCTTCACTGTCCACTGCAGTTCCAATTTTAGAGTCATCTGCAAATTTATTAAGCATACCTCCTATGTTCACATCCCAGTCATTTATATAAAACGACAAATATCAGTGGACCCAGCACTGATCCTTGTGGCACACTGCTGGTCACAGGCCTCCAGTCTGAAAAGCAACCCTCCACCAGACAGTCTTTTACCTTTGAGCGTGTTCTGTATCCAAATAACCAGTCTACCATGAGGAACCTTGCCGAAAGCTTTACTGAAGGCCATATAGATCATATCCACTGCGCTATCCTCATCAATCCTCTTTGTTACTCCTCCAACAAAACTCAATCAAGTTAGTGAGAAATGATTTCCCACGCGCAAAGCCATGACTCTATGACCAGCTGAGGTTACCATGAAGGACTCTCCTTCTCAACTGCTCCCCCTCGCCTGAGGTATGGTGACCCTCAAGTTAAATCACCTCCAGTCATCTCTCTCTAATGACAGAACTGTCTTACAGTCTGGTAAAGCATTAGTGACTTGGCTGCTCAACCGTGGCTGTACACAGAAATATAAGATGTTGAGGGGCTTGGGATGTTGTTGACTGAAATACAATCAAACATTTAGATGCAGCAGTACAATACTTCCAGTGTTGTTCCAGTAACAGACTAGCTTCTTCTGGATCAACACCAGTATCCAGCAGCAAACCAAACTTTTATCAGGTTAATTATAGAATTTTGATGCAAAAACAAAACACAAACAAACATCAATTTCATTACAGTTTTACTAGTAAGTTTGACATGGATCTTTATTTTAATTGCAGGGGCTGACGTTTAAACGGCCTAATCAGAATTTCTGGCATAGTTTTCAGTTACTTTTAACGTATGAAATAGTCACCTGTGATTTCAGATAAAGTGTGGGGTATTTCCTTCCAGGTGTAAATCTTTGAACTGTCATGTGATGACAATTCAACAATCATTTTCCCATTTCAAAATGAAACTACTATCACCTAATGAAATTGGAGGCCAGTGAAGCTGCAGAAAGGTGAATATTAAGTGTCCTTGTGATTCTCTGTTGTAGGGTTTTTAAGTAATCGCTGTTCCCTTCAGTGCTGCAAAGCAAGAAGTAGTCATTTTTCAGTGAAATTTAATCCCAACTTTGGAACCATAAACAAGCACTCCAACAAAATAAATTCCACAATCCCTAAGGCTTTCCCTTGTTTTGCAACTCACCTTGCTGAGATGCATCTCCTACAGCTGAATTCCCAAAACATTTTCAGATCAGTTTCAAAACCTGCAATCTTCAGTGTGTACTAAACAGGGCCAGCAGATGCGTGGGATCACCACCATCTGAAACTTTCCTCCCAAGCCATACATCACCCTGATTTGAAACAACGTCACTACAGCAAAAACCTAGAACTCACTTCCACAACCTGCTATGTAGATCTCCCCAGTCCAGCGGTTCAGGATGGTGAATCCCCATCACCTTCGGTGCAATTAGGGACGGATCATAAATGTTGGCCTAACCAACGACGCCCACATCCCATGAACCTTTTTTAGGGATGTAGGTTTGCTCGCTGATCTGGAAGGTTCATTTTCAGACGTTTCGTCACCATACCAGGTAACATCTTCAGTGCGCCTCCGAATGAAGCTTCATCTGGAAGCTCACTGATGATGTTACCTAGTAGGGTGACAAAATGTCTGAAAATGAACCTTTCATCTCAGTGAGCAAACCTACATCCAGAACCTCAACCTGAGCGACATATCTTCTCAACACTCACATTCTTTTTAAAAAACTACGATGATGAAAGGTGAACAGCAGGCAGGAAAGTGAAAAGGTTTACTGCACAAAGGCATGTTCAGATGCTTGTTTTTACAAAGCTGACAAAAATATTGCAAGGAAGAATGGTTTTGAAACTGAACTGTGGTGTTGGTAAAATCAAAAGTCCGTTCCTACCAGGGGAGTGGGCAGGTTTGGGTTGTGAATCTGTGTGCAGGTAGGGTGGAAGTGATGGTGGTTGGATGAATGGTAGGAGAATGTTATTCCAAAGAAACCAGAACAAGATTGCGCATATAAATGCTGATCTTAAAATCTGTCCAGAGTTTTGAACTAGGTGAAAGGTGGAGGTGGGAAAAGAAAAGGGCATCCAGGAAAGAAATAGAACAAGTAATCAAATGAGTTAGGGTTTTGGTGGTGTTCTATCATGGAGCAATGGTCTGGACAGCATCCAGCCTATTGGGAGAGTGAACACAGTATTATAGGGTTTAGCTTGTCTCAAACAAGTGATGTTTATAAAGCCCATCCTCACAAAGTCTGACAGAAGGGAAGGCAGGGACTTGGCTTAAACAAGCTTCAGGCTGATTTGCAACTTTCCTGCTGCTATGTTCTATGGTCAGACTGCAAATGTTACTTCATGCCAAAGAAATGCTAAACACCTCTTCAAGGTTCTTTCAAGGGTCAAACCTCTTGTAGATATTTTACAACTAAGGTTCCTACAGGTACACTGCCAAACCTGGAGGAAGCAGTTTCACCCCAGCAAATGTTCTTGGGACATGGGTTCAAATCCTACCATAGCAGATTTTTTTCAATTTGTTCACAGGTTGAAGGCATGGCTGGCTAGGACAGCATTTATTGCCCAGAGGACAGTTCAGAGTCAACCACATTACTGTGGGTCTGGAGTCACATGTAGGCCAGACCAGGTAAGGATGGCAGTTTCCTTCCCTAAAGGGCATTTCCAACAATCGTAAAATGCATCATGGTCAACATTAGACTCTTAATTCCAGATTTTTATGGAGTTCAACTTCTACTATCTGCCGTGATGGGATTTGAACTCAGATCCTCAGAACGTTACCTGGATCTCTGGATTAACAGTCCAGTGATAATACCACAGGTCATTGCCTCTCCTTAATGGTGAAACATGGAGGCAATAAAAGTCTGGAATAAAAGCTGGCCAAGTACTGACTATGTAACCACTGTCAGCCATTGTAAACATTCAGTGGTGTCCTTTAGGAATGGAAATCGACCATCCTTATTTGGCTAACCTACATGTGATTCCAGACCCAACGCAATGTGGTTGATTCTTAACTGCCCTCTGGGCAATTAGGGATGAAGAGAATATGCTGGCCTATCCAGTAATGTCCACATCCCATGAACAAATAGGAAATTCTGGAGTTGGTGACAGTTTACTCTAATATTGTGCATTTATTCTATGATGAAAGCAGCAGTTACAGTCACTATATATAATAGTAATACATGTATTTAACTGAAAACACATTCGGTTTCACAAGTTCATTTGGATTAGAGTGAGCAGACAGAGTTTCAATTGTGTAGTTGGAACGAGGAGGGAAGAAGTGCATTCACTGCTGTTGTGCCTTGCCAAAAGAAAAGGAGCCATTTACCGAGGTGCAGATGGAGGCACTATAGACAGGGTACAGGCACACAGACCAACAGCTTCAGTTGCCAATTTATTTCAGCAGGAGTCCAGCTCTGGTCTGACTCCAAGGAAGGGGCCATAATGAAGGCAACAGAATCAGAGCACGTGACTGCTGCTTCATATTTGAACAACGTGTGCCAGGAATTAGATCCTGCTGCCAAATGCACCACAGTCCCACCAGCAGTTTGTAGATTAAAAAAAACTTTCCTATAACAACTCTAACGGAACAGCGAACGGGCACAGGAAATAACTATGTTAATATCCTGGCAGGATCTACTTTATTCCGTTCTATCAGGAAGAACATGTAAAGATGCATTCACTATTCCTCAGCTAGGGCACATGCCAACATGTGCTAAAAGTGTACTGGAAACTCTCTTTACGCCTGACACTTTGTGCTGAATGTTCTCTCTAGGGCTGGGAAACAGAGATTCAAACTGTTTCTGCATCCCAACACCTCCTCTCCTGCAGTGAGCGAGTCTGCAGAGGTGAGTTTTTTTTTATATAGTGGTGCCTCCCCAGTTTTTCTGGATACAGTTTTGTTGAAGAGGTCAGACTAGAAGCCCTTTCAATTTGAGTGGAGTAGCAGGGATGTTGGTGATCAAGCAGGATAGAATTTTAAAAATCTTTTCTCATCCTAAGAAAGCAGTATTTTAAAAAGGGAAACTGGGTGGAAGTAAATGAATAACTTTGTAATTTTCCAAATTGAATTCAAAATATTGAAATTGCTCTTTTTAAACTGTATTGGGCAAGCTGGAGCTAAGGAATGGGATTCAGGGTCGTAAAATTCCTACAGTGGAGATAGAGGCCATTCAGCCCATCACGTCTGTGCTGACCCTCTGAAAAGCATCCCACGCAGACCCCACCCCCCCACTCTATCTCTGTAACCCTGCATTTCCAATGGCCAATCCACCTAACCTGCATATGTTTGGACCGTAGGAGGGAACTCGGGCATTTGGAGGAAACCCACACAGACATGAGGAGAACGGCAAACTCCATACAGTCACCCAAAGCTGGAATCGAACAGAGGTCCTTAGCATTGTGGGGTAGTGTTATACTGACCCAATTATCAAAAGGCCAGTAGGATAATGACCAAGACCAAACTGTTGGTGCCACTGAAAGATGACCACTGCTCTAAGTTTAGTGTAGGTTTCCTCCGGGTGCTCCAGTTTCCTCCCACAGTCCAAATATGTGTGTGCTGACCCTCTGAAAAGCATCCCACGCAGACCCCACCCCCCCACTCTATCTCTGTAACCCTGCATTTCCAATGGCCAATCCACCTAACCTGCATATGTTTGGACCGTAGGAGGGAACTCGGGCATTTGGAGGAAACCCACACAGACATGAGGAGAACGGCAAACTCCATACAGTCGCCCAAAGCTGGAATCGAACAGAGGTCCTTAGCATTGTGGGGTAGTGTTATACTGACCCAATTATCAAAAGGCCAGTAGGATAATGACCAAGACCAAACTGTTGGTGCCACTGAAAGATGACCACTGCTCTAAGTTTAGTGTAGGTTTCCTCCGGGTGCTCCAGTTTCCTCCCACAGTCCAAATATGTGCAGGTTAGGTGAACTGGCCATGCTAAATTGCCCGTAGTGTTAGGTGCATTAGTCAGGGGTGAATGTAGGGGAATGGGTCTGGGTGGGTTGCTCTTTGGAGGGTCGGTGTGGACTTGTTGCGTTGAAGGGCCTGTTTCCACACTATAGGGAATCTAATCTAATCTAATCTAATCTAATCTAATCTAATCTAATCTAATCTAATCAGAATTTGATTGCACTTAATATGGAGTGGTCCCAAGACTAGAACAAAGAAAACAAAATGTGGCTATTGCAGATACAAAAATCGACAAGTGATGGGCAGGAAAATATTAGCTGTTCCACGAATCTTGGCCTATGTAGCTACAATGTGTTAAAGTAGAATTATTCACAACACCCACAAACTGACCAGCAACCCCAGAGTCTCCTCAGAAGGAATTTAAGCAACACTTCAGAAATTAGATCACAAAAAAGTATTCTTTTGAGGAAATGGCTCAACTGTGAATCCAGAATTCTGATTCTAAATATTCTAAAAGATAGAAATGTTCCCCCTGTCCTCCAGGATGGTGGGGATTGGAACAGAGAGAGTATAATACCTGCTCTAAATATTGGAAAAAGACCCTTCACTCAGATCTGGGAGGGGGTTGTAAAGAGTCTACATGGCTGAGTAAAACTTTAACTCTATCACAGACTGGGGGAAATTTTAGACCATCACCCTGATGAGTAATAAATTCTCTGCATTTGCAAAAACAGAACTGAATTTAAATCGAGCCATTTGTATTACAAACTCAGGAGTGCTCCAAGAATCAACATATTTCCAATAAGGGGTAGGGGTAGGTTAGACAAAAGTAATGGCTTGCAAATTTAGAATCCCCACTGGATGGAAGCAGTCCATTCAGCCCATTGAGTTCACACCAACCTTCCAAAGAGCATCCCATCCAGACCCACACCCCCTACCCAATCCCTGTAACCCTGCATTTCCCTTGGCCAATCCACCTAACCTGGACACCTTTGAATTAAAGGAGAAAACCAGAGTACCTGAGGAAACCCACACAGACACAGGGAGAACGTGTCTCCAGGCAGACAGTCACCCAAGGGTGGGATTGAACCGAGGTCCCTGGTGCTGAGAGGCAGCAGTATTAACCACTGAGCGACTGTGCCACCTGTCATATCATTAGTCATGTGGTCTATGACCTTAGTCACATCTCTTATTTACATTCATTTAGGACATTTTAAATCATTTGCATTTATGCACAGGTTCTCATTGCAAATTTCTTCTCACAATTAAAAAGGCATTTTATGATCGCAACCGACCCTCCATTATAAATCAGGTCATTGAGCTGAAACTCTGAAGGTAAACCGCTGATATTTGGTGCTTTTGTCAGTTCCCAGGCATTTGTAAGACTGAGATTCCATTCTGAACAACATTAAAGCATAACATTACGATCTACATTGAAACATATTCAATGGGACGACATTAAGTAAGAACTGCGTGGTTCATGCGAATATGTAGACTTTAGCCCGTATGATCCCTTATTTTGCATTTAGTGAATAACTTTACACAGATAAAGGTTTCTTTACACCCTACCGCTTCTCGTCAGTAATATACAATGTGAAAATCTCAATCACAAAAACCTTCTTACCATGGCAATAGCCTCCCAAACCTTGTCCATTTACTTCTGCTTATGAGAAAACCCACAGATGGATCAGTGATGGCATCCCAGGCACGGCCAATGAAGAGGATCAAAGATGCAGATGAAGGGTGAAGCTGTGTGTTCGAAGATTACGTGAAAACAAGCAAAACAGAATAAAATGACTCATTTGTACAGTAGAAAAATAAATTGCCCTGCAGTGCAAGTTAAACATATGGCACTGTTCAGCACTACTTTGCAATAACATTTAGAAATGTCTTGATCAGTGACATTCAATGCATGTGCTAATTTTAGCAAGCATCTGTGAGCTATTATAGATTAAGTTGACTGACAAGATAGTTTCTATTATTTTTCACCTTCTCATCAATATTCTCCCTTCTCATCACGGAATTAACTCTGTGCTAAGCTACTGGTTGAGAAGTGTTCAGGATCTTTGGGCAGTCCACATGGCCATTATTCATGCAAATCTATAAAGGGCGTATTACCCTGCTACTTCATGGCCCAGTCAGCATGGCCCTCTTTCTCGACACAACCTGCATGCATTTCCATTCTCAGCAGAGCTTCTTGGAAAACAATCAGGAGGGGGAGCCTTATTTCCCTCTCAGGGAAAGCCAACTGTAATGTCCTTAGCATTTTCCACCTAGAAGTGGCCAACTGAAAACAGACTAGAAACTAAATTTAATGCATGGTTCTGGAAGTGGCATGGCTACTCAATGTATTGCAGAAGAGAGTGGAGGGAGAACATTGGAGGAAGCACCTAATTCAATCTGTTAAACAATTGCATTTGAGAATTGTTCAGTCATTTAAAACAGATTCATCTTCTTCATGAAGAAATAATTAAACTTCACCATCATCACTGAAGAAAGTCCTGGAGAAACCCAGCAGGTTTGGCAGCATTTGAAGAAGAAATAAACAGATGAGTCATACTGAACTTGAAATGTTAAGTTTGTTTCTCTCTCCAGAGAAGTTGCTTAAACTGCTGAGTTTCTGCAGAATTTTCTCTTCTTAATTCAGATTTCCAGTATCTGCAGTATTTTGCTTTTATCACAACTGAAGATATTCCTCAGCTCTGAACAGAAAAATCATTTTCTGCAATAGCTAAATGATGGATTACAAATATTCATTCTGTAGACCTCAGACAACTTTTAATTCACATTTAGAATACAGTTACAGCATTTGGATGTTGAACTCTGTATTGGTCTAGACTTGTGTTCTTTTGAGGTAAGGTGTAAGGTTTCCAAATCCTAACAATTGGAAAAGACTTATCACATGTTGGAGTTAAAGTCATTTTTTGATTGGTTTAGCCCCATTCCAGTAGTGATATTCAATATCAGAAATAGGAACACCTACTTTTTATTTAATACCACTTCTCATTTCAGTCATTAACCTGAACTTAGTAATTAAATCACCACACATTGATATTACTGATTGAGTGGGACTTACCTGTGCTACATCCAACAGGTAAATTTGTAGGAAGAATCCAATGGCACATCCAGTTATCTGATAGGGTGCTCCACCAATAGCATAGCAAAGCTTATTGCATACCGATAGATTCTTTCTCACTTCCCTCTGAAAGGATAGAGTGAAATTTGCTTTAAAACAGACCATGAATTATTTACTAAGGTACATTAACAGTGTTGTGGGTGTTTTTATCCTATTTACTGTATCTACAAACTGATACCAGATCCAATGTCAATTTGTATCAATAACAGCCATTAGGTCCACATTAAAACATATGAGAACTATTATAATTTAAATGTGTTAAGTTCCCTAAAATAATTTGTAGATTACATTTGTTCTATTTTAGGGAACAAAGAATGTTTTTGCTGTGTTAATTTTCAACAACGATTTGTTTAAAACTGAGCCTCTCTTGGTAATGCCAACACACAATGGTAACATATGAATCTAAAATCCAAGTTTGATATACAGTGTGTGTTGAATTAACTGATCCAGCCAGCATCGTTAGATGATTTGTACAATCAAGTATTGTTAACTACATGAATATCTTGTACTTGCTCTGTCCACACACTTAACAGCAATTAGAAAATAATTCTATGGTGCATTTAGCACTTTGTAAACATACCTTGCAGTTAATATGGCAAGCCATTAAAATCAGGGGGCAGACTTACATTGAATTTATGAATAATTCACAATTATCTTTGACTAAACATTAAAATTAAACATTCTCCAAAAGCCAAATCCTTGGCACCTAATAATATGACATATTTTCAAACCTGAAAAGCTCCGATACTAGTTTGTGCTGTTTACAGCAGATTTACGAAGTGGCTACCAATGAAAATGGAAAGCAAGATCCTTAATATTAAATTGGGGATGGAATAACAAAGGTTCCTGCTCCTACTTGCCAATCAGTAACATGTTATAAAATGGTGCACAGCATTTAAGAATGGGGTGCACCCACTCCATCAAATACTCTGTTAATAATCTCAGGTAAAGAATACCAACATCGCTATGGTGTTGACAGCAGCTGGCGTCCATGCGTCAGAATCCAATCTGAGTCAGATGTTGCTGGGTATTTTTTTTAAAAAAGGAGGCGGGGTAAGGCTTGTCAAATTGCTAACAATTGCACTTAAGAATCAAACTTTCTCATGTTACATGATGCTCTAATTTCAGTATTACACCTAATGTACCACTCTATGGGGCACATTGGAAGGAAAATTATTAATTTAGGCCATTTATATCCAACATATATTGTTTATGTGAGCAAACATCATTTAGTAATAGAGCACTTGGAAATTCTAACAGGATCAGCATGGATTTATGAAAGGGAAATCATATTGGTCAAATCCACTAGAATTTTTCAAGAATGCAACTAGCAGAGTCAATAAGGGAGAGACAGAGGGTGTGATTTGCTTTGACTTACGGGAGGATTTCAGTAAAGTTCCACATAAGACACCAGCATGGAAAATTAAATCACATTGCATTGGGGTTAGCATACTGAATGTGAATAGAGAACTGACTGGCAAACAGGGAGAATACAGGAATCCTTTTCAGAGTGTTAGCCAGTGACTAGTGGGTACTGCAGTACTAGGATCCCAGCTATGCACAATGTAAATGAATGATTTAGCTAGGGAACTAAATATAACAGCTTCAAAGTTTGCAAATGACACAAATGTGGGTGAGAGAGTGAACTGTGATAATGATGCAGAAATGTTTCAGTGTTATATAGGCAAGTTGAATGAGTGGGCAAATGCATGCCAAATTAAATATAATGTGGATAAATGTGAGATTATCCACTTTGGTAGCAAAAACAGGAAGCAGATTGTTATGTGAATGGTGACAGATTGGGAAATGGAGAGACGCAACAAGACCTGGGTGGCCTTGTACACTACTTGCTGAATGAATGCAGATGCAGGAGGCAGTTAAGAAGGTAAATGGTATGTTAGCTTTCATAGCATGAGGCTTCAAATACAGGAGGTGGGATGTCTTGCTGCAATTGCACAGGGCCTTGGTGAGGCCACACATGGAGTACTGTATACAGATCTGGACTCATTATCTGAGGAAGGGCATTCTGGTTATGGAAAGGATGCAATGAAGGCTTATCCAAACTGATTGCGGGGATGGCAGGACTGACATATGAAGTGAGATTGGATCAGTTAGGACTTTATTCACTGGAGTTTAGAATAATGAGAAAGTGGATCTTGTTGAAATCCATACAATTCTAACCAGACTAGACAGGGTAAACTTAGGAAGGATGTTTCCAATGATGCGTGGAGTCCAGAACCAAGGGTCACAGTTTAAGAATTTGGCTTAGGCCACTTAGGACTGAGATTCGGATAGATTTCTTCACCCAGACAGTGGTGAGACTGTGGCCATAGAGTTAAAGTAGAAATAATCCTGGCATGCAAGATTATTACTTTAGAACCAGAAAGTGGTTGAGGCTAAACATTGGATGTTTTCAAGCAGGAGTTAAAAGGCTAAAGGGATCAAAGGATGTGGGGCAGAAGCAGGAACAGGGCACTGAGTTAGTGATCAGGCTGATGGTTGATTTATGATGCAAGGTGATGCTTATGATGTTGGGTCAATTCCAACCTCTCTCCTTGCCTGAGACATGGTGAGCCATAGGTTAAACTACTAGCAGTCATCTCCTTAATGACAAAGCAGCCTTACAGTCTGGTAAGGTTATGGGCACTTTACCTTTTACATTGAATGGCAAAGGAGACTCGAAGAGCTGAGGAGTCTACTCCTGTTCCTATTTTCAGTGTTTCCATTTCAGAAATCCTACATAACTACTCCAAGGTTAATAGCCAAATACAACCTTGTACTTTGGATATGTTTGTGATCAGTTTAGGAGAAAAATCTCAAAAGGAAGCTGGAATCCAAAAGTGAGATACAATCAAAAATAATGTGAACATTGGCAATCATCAAGCCTTAAATACTTGTGATCTGAAATAAAAAGGTTGCTTATTTTCACAAATTTCTCTGACATGCAGAACGCTGTCGAAGTAGAATAGAAATGATTCTAACATACAAGATCATTATTTTACAATCAGAAACAGTTGATTTATAACTTTCCTTTTACAATAAAAAGGGGAAAAATGGCCCCATACTCCTTATCTTTGGGCATCCAGGACAGAGGGGTGTGGGTCTGCTCCTAGACCTGGTCAAGCTGGCTATAACCAGGTCTATGCAGCAGGCTTGGGTGGGGGGTGGGGGTCATATCTCTAACTCTCTGCCCATCTTCTGTTATGTTGGTGCCACTGGAGAGAGAGCACCTGGTCAAGACTAGAGTGGTGCTGGAAAAGCACAGCAGGTCAGGCAGCATCCGAGGAGCAGGAAAATTCACATTTCGGGCAGGATCCCTGCATCAGGAATGAGGAATGAGCTCATTCCTCATTCCTGATGAAGGGAGTTTGCCCAAAACGTCAATTTTCCTGCTCCTTGGATGCTGCCTGACCTGCAGTGCTTTTCCAGCACCACTCTAGTCTTGACTCTGATCTCCAGCATCGGCAGTTCTCACTTTCGCCTAGAGAGCACATGATGTCCATTGATGCTCTTTAGAGAGGGACAGGCACTGCAGTGGCTACAGTGCTTTATTTCCCTCTCCAACTCCATTTTGATTTAGCCCTTTCCACACTCTTTCTCTCTCTCCCTCCCTCCCCCCCACTGCTCCCTCCACTCTTCCCTCCCCCCCACCTTTGACAGCTTTCATTGCCCACAACAGGCTTTGGCTGTAAATAATTAATTGGCAACATGGGTGCTTTACTGGTGGCAGTTAGTAGCTAAAAATAAAAAAAAAGTCACGGTTATTTGTTTTTTTATTCCCATCACCATTTAGTTGTGTTTGATAGCATTCCTGGTGATATCTAAAGAAGATAAGAAAGGAGAACAGGTCATTGAGCAAACTGCCATGGTTTACTCCAGGGGAAGTGAAATTGGAACATGCTCAGAAGGGCACCCAACTTCCTGCTCAGTTTTAGGAGAGGGCTGGATGAGAGGGCTTCAGCAATGCAGCCGTCCACAGAGCCATACAGCACGGAAACAGATTCTTCAGTCCAACTTGTCCATGCCAACCAAAGTTTCCTAAACAAAACAAGTCCCCATTGTCTGCATTTGGCCCTCATCCTTCAAACCTTTCCTATTCATGTACCTGTTCAAACATCTTGTAAAACCATAAGATGGCAGAGCAGAAACTAGGCCATTTGGCCCATCGCATGTGCTCCACCAATCAATCACGGTTGGTAAGTTTCTCAACCCCATTCTCCCTTTGATCCCCTTCAAGAACCTCTCTTAAATGTTGTAACTGTACCTACATCTACCACTTCCTCTGGCAGTTCATGTCCCTGCCTCCGGTGCAGGAGGCCTGGACTCAAATCCAACCTGCTACAAAAGGTGTGACACAGAATCTCTGGCTAGAAAATCCGAGGGGCTGAATTGGTGCTTGACTCATCTCCTCTTGTACACCGTTCTGAGTCAAACGACCTTTTTCCCTGCCTTGTACATTGGCTAATCTTGCGTCCCAGATTTAAGGCATACAAACACACACACACAGGCTGAAATCTAACCTGAAACGTATGTTCCTTCTTTTGGATTCTTTACAAATCCGTTAAAAGCAACGTGTCTTATCTCACTTCTCCTTCGGTGACAACACGGCCTGTCTCCAGATCAAACAGGAATGCAAGTGGCACAGTCCCAGCCTTCAGTGAATGGCCAGAGGGAGGTACACACCTCCCAGTAACACACCAATCTAGGCAGAGTATTCACAACCCAGGCACATACCAAAGGCACTCATAGCCACGAGTTCGCCTCCCACTGCAGGAACAATCACTACCGATTTCAACCCCACAGTCCATTCTCCCTCACAACAAAACATTCTCGAATACTGAAGCTATTTTTTATTTTACCTCCACTTACTGCAGCGCTGCCGGGAGTTTTATTCCGAACTTCGCGCCCTTAACAACTTTCTTTTTAACCCCTCCCTCCCCTTTGAAGGGTTACCCATTGAAATTCATGTTTTGAATTCAGGGTGAAGTGAGTATTGTTTGAAAATACTGCGGGTTTGCGATGTGATTTCAATGTGCTCAGTCTGTCGGGGGCAGACGTTTTAAATCTCGTTTAAAACGTTGGTGGGAGAACACATCAAGCCAAGCTCTAAAGGAGAAATTGTAGAGTCGAAGGTGACCTCAGGGACTTTCAAATGACAATTCCGCCTCTTTGACCCACCGAGTAGGATCGGCCTGCCAGAGAAAGCGTTCCTTCTCACATTTTCAGCTAGGCTAGACTCGGGGTTGGAGTTACGGTTAGTTTATCAAGTTTATGGAGAGTTAGGATTAGTTCACAAATTTGAGGCGGGGGGGGGGGGGGGGGGGAAGGTTAAGGGTCTATAACGTTTAGGAGGGTTACTTTATAATGTTTAGGGATGGTTAAGGTTAGTTTACAAAGTTAAGGGGGTTAAGGTTAGTTTATAAAGTTTAGGACGATTAGGGTTAATTTATAATGTTTGGGAGGGCTAGGGTTAGTTTACAAAGTTTGGAGGGTGCTTAGGGTTAGTTGATAAAGTTTAGGGTGGGTGAGGGTTAGTTTACAAAGTTAAGGGGGGTTAAGGTTAGTTTATGAAATGCAGGAGGGTTAGTTTATAACGTTTAGGGTGGGCTAGGGTGAGTTTACAAAGTTTGGAGTGGCTTAGGGTTAGTTTATAAAGTTAAGGGAGCGCGGAGGTTATTTTATAAGGAGATGGATTAGGGTCAGTTTACAAAGTTTGGTGGGTGGGGTGGAGGAGAGAGATTGTCTGTTACCTGTTTGAGTCTCCGCTCGTCCACCGAGACTGCCTTGGGCTGTAAGAAAGTCGCTGTCACGCCACACGTCTCGCCACCTTCTCCCTTTGCCATTCTCTACAGCACTGGGCTGTCCTCATTCACACACACGCTCACTTACTCACTCAATGATCGAGCTGTCTTTTATTTTCCCGCCCATCCGTCTTCCCCCACCTCCTTCCTCCGTACCACGTAAGCAACAAAAGACTGTGAGCTTTCCCTGTCGCCCTCCCCTCGGCTACTGACTCTGACCAAGAATTGCTCAGGAAAAGGGATGGGTGGTCCTTGACTCATGCTCAAAGCGATGACGGTGCCGGCTGGGAAACGCCGTTCCCCCGGGATGGAATGTTAACCTCGCTGGGGACAGGACTTGGGTGTCCTGGTGAAGCTCTGGGGCAGACGGCTGGACAAGGGTCAACAGAAATTGGTCAACTCCAGCGCCTTTCATTAGTGCCTCCATTGCCCCATCCCGTTCCCAACTGGACATGTCCACGCTCTGAAACTTGTCAGTTCAGAAGGTGATTCAGGCTAATGTGTCGCTAATTTGCATTTTTCTTTTAGTTTAGATTTTTTTTAATGTGGAAGTTTGCCCCCCCCCGTCCTGTGTGGTGAGCTCCACAGAATTGTTGCAGTGTAGGAGAAAGCCAGTTGGCCCACTATGCATTACCCTTCAAATGGTAACTCACTCAGTACCATTCTCCTGCCTTTCCCCTATAACTATTCATTCTTCCTTTTCAAATAACCATCGAATACCCTGAGTGAACCTGCTCCCACCACACACTCCAGACAGATCGATTGCTTGTGTGGAAAAGCTTCAATTCTTTTTAGATTCGATTCCCTACAGTGTGGAAACAGGCCCTTCGGCCCAACAAGTCCACATCGACCCTCCGAAGAGCAACCATCCATCCCTGACTAACGTACCTAACACTATGGACAATTTAGCATTGCCAATTCACCTGACCTGCACATCTTTGGACCGTGGGAGCACCCGGAGGAAAGCTACACAAACATGGGGAGAATGTGCAAACTACACACAGTCACCCCAAGTGGGAATCGAACCTGGGTCCCTGGTGTTGTGAGGCAGCAGTGCTAACCACTGAACCGCCCCAAAATTGATTTCAATCCCAGATGGGACTTGAATCCACAATCCCTGACTTAGGAGGCCAGTTCTTTATCCATTAGGCCACTGGGGCCACATTCTAAACATACTACATTCAGCTAATACCAGGTCTAAACAGCCACTCTCTCCAATAGTAATTAGATTCGATTCCCTACAGTGTGGAAACAGGCCATTTGGCCCAACAAGTCCACACCAAAGAGTAACCCGAACAGGCCCATTCCTCTAGATTTTCCCCTAACTAACGTACCTAACATTTTCTGTAATTCTTGCTTCTCTTATGTTTGTACCTGCTCATTCTCCATGCTTTCACATGGGATCTCTCTGTCCTAACCAGTGGTTTTTCCAACTGTGGTCCATGGATCCATAAGGTTGATCAAGTTCCTCCAGGGAATATCCATTAAATAATTCGGGTGGCAGTTTGGTTGTGGGCTAGGAGGTAGAAATTGCATTTATCTTATTAATTCACAGAATAAGGGGATCACTGGATAGACCAGCATCTATTAACCATCCCTAATTTGGCCAGAGAGCAGTTGAGAGTCAATCATGTTGCTGTGGGTCTGGAGTCATATACAGGCCAGTCCAAGTAAGGATGGAGGACCTGAAGGACCTTAGTGGATTTTTCCTGATAAT
Organism: Chiloscyllium plagiosum; assembly: GCF_004010195.1. Taxonomy (NCBI): domain Eukaryota; kingdom Metazoa; phylum Chordata; class Chondrichthyes; order Orectolobiformes; family Hemiscylliidae; genus Chiloscyllium; species Chiloscyllium plagiosum. The sequence goes on from NC_057736.1 coordinate 12,889,079, forward strand.
TGACAATGGCTTCATGGTCATCATTCAATTCTTAATTCAATCTACCATGGTGAGATTCAAATCCAAGTTATGAGAACATTACCTGATTCTCCTGTTCCTTGGATGCTGCCTGACTTGCTGCGCTTTTTCAGTAACACATTTTTCAGCTCTGATCTCCAGCATCTGCAGACCTCACTTTTTCCCTGGATTAATGGGCAGCAAGCCAGTCAGCATCCGAGGATCAGGAGAATTGACGTTTCGGGCATAAGCCCTTCTTCAGGAATGAGGCTGGTGTGCCAAGTGGGCTGAGATAAAAGGTAGGGGGGGGAGGGGATTTGGGGGAGGGGCGCTGGGAATACAATAGGTGGAAGGAGGTGAGGGTGAGGGTGATAGGCCGGAGAGGGGGTGAGGGCAGAGAGATCGGGAAGAAGATCGCAGGTCAAGAGGGGATGTCCTTGGCGAAATGGGAGGGCAAGTTAAAGTGTTCAACCACGGGACGGTTGGCTTGGTTGGTACGGGTGTCCCAGAGGTGTTCCCTGAAACGTTCTGCAAATAGGCGGCCTGTCTCCCCAATGTAGAGGAGACCCCGTGGCTGAACACTTTAACTCCCCCTCTCACTCCGCCAAGGACATGCAGGTTCTTGGCCTCCTCCATCGCCAGACCCTGGCCACACAACGCCTGGAGGAAGAGCGCCTCATCTTCCGCCTAGGAACCCTCCAATCACACGGGATGATATAGATTTCTCCAGCTTCCTCATTTCCCCTCCTCCCACCTTATATCAGTCCCAACCCTCGGATTCAGCACCACCCTCTTGACCTGCAATCTTCTTCCCGACCTCTCCGCCCCATCCCCTCTCTGGCCTATCACCCTCACCCTCACCTCCTTCCACCTATCGTATTCCCAGTGCCCCTCCCCTAAATTCCAACCCCCCCACCTTTTATCTCAGCCCGCTTGGCACACCTTCCTCATTCCTGAAGAAGGGCTTATGCCTGAAACGTCGATTCTCTGGCTCCTCAGATGATGCCTGGCCTGCTGCGCGTTTCCAGCACCACAATTTTCAACTCTGGTCTCCAGCATCTGCAGTCCTCACTTTCTCCCTGGATTATTGAACTAGCAATAAGACCATTAAGTCATCACATCCCCATAAGAATAATTCACTTTCACTGTAAGTGAATGAGCCATGAGTGAGTTAAAATTAAAAGGGGGTATAGTGTCTCATCTCAGAGGGGAACACCCATGGATGAATATGGAAGCAGCACAATGATCGCCAGACAGACCCATGGAGTGAAAGGCTGATACTGAACAACATATAAGTCCAACCTAAAACCACTTTCCCAAAATGTTCACATTTATGCTATAGGTCCACTCAAATAGTTGATATCAAAAAGTAGCAGATGTGGTTTCTTAAAAGTATTATTAAAGCACTCTTTATCTGCGGAATCTTTGTGCTATGAATATTATATAATAGATTGAATTAGATTACAGTGTGGAAACAGACGTTCGGCCCAACAAGTCCACACCGACCCGCCGAAGCGCAACCCACCCACACCTCTACATCCACCCCCCACCCAACACTACGGGCAATTTAGCATGGCCAATTCACCTGACCTGCACATCTTTGGACTGTGGGAGGAAACCGGAGCACCCGGAGGAAACCCACGCAGACACGGGGAGAACGTGCAAACTCCACACAGTCAGTCACCTGAGGCGGGAACTGAACCCGGGTCTCTGGTGCTGTGAGGCAGCAGTGCTAACCACTGTGCCACCGTGCCACCCACCATATTAGCATTTACATGGGGCTAGTGATTGTAATACCAGTTTAAACAGTGTCCTTTGACCAGAAAAAGCAATAAAATAACATAATCTATTTGTGGTATACGTAGGTTAATCATTGAATTTTCTGTCTTGCACTGGCATTTTGATACAGAGACAAAAATAACTTGGATAGTTTTTTGCTTTAAGAAATACTGATCTGTCATTCCGTCTGATTAATTTTAGGTTTTCAATCTTTGCAGTTTTTTGGTGAATCACAAGATAATCATGCTTGCCTTATTTCTTCAGGGCTCTCACAGTAATTATTTTTGTGGGTGCAAAATGCATTCATAGTTTAAAAAAAACAAACATTTGACCACTCAGCTTAAATAACACCCAAACGTTAGGATCACGCTACTTTAATAGACATTTGGATAGGAAAACAGCCTCGGTATTGAAGATAAAGATAGATGAGACAGTAGAAAAATGGTGAGGTCCACACTTAAATGAAACTGTTCAGAATGCTGTTCTATTTCAACAATTTTATTAATTAGTTATTGAAGGACAGAAAGTACGATTTAGAAAAACATCACAGATAAACATTGCATGGTTGTTTTGGTCTCTATACTGACAGTTAGAATTTGGTGTTTTCAGTATGTGGTGTTATAGAGACTGTTTTAGGTTTGTATAAAACGTTTACAAAATACATCTTTCAAATGCTTGGAGATTCATGCTGGAAAGAAAGGGTTGATAAAGGTGTTCCATGTTCTTAAAACCCTGTGAATATTGAGTTGGGATAACTGGCAGGATGATTTCAATACTACAAAGAGTATTCTTGCACCACAGGAGAATCAATAAAGTTAAATAGCAGACCAACTGGTCGTAGTAATAAGTTAGAGGCAGGTGGTTGTGAGAGAGTCTGTGCCTTATAAAAATGTTTTTATGACATTGTGTACGTGGAATTATACAAAACTTACTTTACCAGAGTAATGCTGAAAAAAAGACACATTGTCAAAGTTAACACTTTGTTCTGACACAAAAGCAACTCTAGTTTGCAAAGATTTAATGTTATATGCTAGAATTATTGACAAATTCAGAACTTTAATATCAAGTGTGAAACAGTACATTTAAATTTTTATTGAAATCACATTTGATGGAAACCTTTGGTTAGAGACAAAACAGCTGGAATTAAAAGAGCTGAGTATCCTTATCTGGCATTATTGGCAATACAGCAGCAAATACAATGCAATGGTTCTAACAATCTGATAACAGATGTATATTCATGCCAGCTGCAACCTTGGCTGAAGATTAGTTTTATAATTAACAATTACTGAGGAGAGGAAAATAGCTTGACAGAAGAGACGCTGCAAAATTAATGTTTGCACTGAAATTCACAGCATATGTATATTTTTACATTGTTGACATCATTCACCTGCTGTAATATTTACTAGGGCATTATTATGATTGTGGTTTGATTCTTAGAGATAGGGTAATATGATACTGGCATGTTGTTCATCACTTCCTGTATCTGCCTCCTGGGAACAGTACACATCCTTTGTAATTTAAAATGTTTATTCCCAATCCTGATCATCTTCAAACTTCCTGAACACTGCTGTGGCAACACGTTATATCAACTTCTTTAACATTTATTGGCATTGCCAAATAGAATAGTGGTTTCAGAGCTTTCTTTTGATCTTAACTCATTGAGTAGCTATTGGTTGTGGGAAGCATGGTTTATTCTTTCTATCCCCAAACCAGTGGTGCAGAAACCAATTGAATAACATTTAGATCTTCAATTCCAAATAAGTTCAGAGCCACACTGGTCAGTGTATTTTTCAGCAATAGGTCGGAGAGGTGATTCAGGAGTGAAGGATGATAAAATTACTGCATTGCGTGTCTTCGAAATTACAATTTAACAAAATATAATTGTAGATCATCACATCTGCTATTTCACCAGGATCACTTAATCAATATTGACAAGACATTAATAGCATTCCTGTTTTGTTTTGCCAGTAAAACATCAGTGATTGGAAGTTATCCTCTACCTGAGTGCAATTATAGTACATTTGCAAGTAAACTACCAGTCAGATCCCTGAGCATCATGCTCTTTACCTGCTGCAAAGGGGGAAAAAAATTATACAAGTAAATTGTGATCCTCTAAGCATGCATGCTGCTATCATTTTAACAAAACCGGACAATCCAATTTCTCAGAAAAACAAGACAGGACAGTCCATAATGCTGTTAACTGTGCCAATTAATTTTTAACCCAGATTTTGGGTTTTCTGCTTTATTTTTTGACTTATGACATGTTATTATAAATCAAAGCAATAAATTTTCAAACTCCAAGGAGTTTTCAGCACTCAAACTTGTTGGCTGTATCTGTGGCTGGACGTATGTATTAGAAAGGTAATGAAAATGCACGCAGCCGTAGAGTCATAGAGATGTACAGCACGGAAACAGACCCTTCAGTCCAACCCGTCCATGCTGACCAGATATCCCAACGCAACCTAGTCCCACCTGCCAGCACCTGGCCCATATCCCTCCAAACCCTTCCTATTTGTATACCCATCCAGATGCTTTTTAAATGTTGCAATTGCACCAGCCTTCACTACTTCCTCTGGCAGCTCATTCCATACACGTACCACCCTCTGCGTGAAAGCTTTGCCTCTTAGGTCTCTTTTATATCTTTCCCCTCTCACCCTAAACCTATGCCCTCTTGTTCTGGACTCCATCACCCCAGGGAAAAGACTTTGTCTTTATACCTTATCCATGCCCCTCATGATTTTGTGAACCTCTACAAGGTTACCCCTCAGCCGCGGACGCTCCAGGGAAAACAGCCCCAGCCTGTTCAGCCTCTCCCTGTAGCTCAAATCTTCCAACTCTGGCAACATCCTTGTAAATCTTTTCTGAACCCTTTCAAGTTTCACAAAATCTTTCCGATAGGAAGGAGACCAGAATTGCACGCAATATTCCATCAGTGGCCTAACCAATGTCCTGTACAGCCACAACATGACCTCCCAACTCCTGTACTCAATACTCTGACCAGTAAAGGAAAGCATACCAAACATTTTTTTCACTATCCTATCTACCTGCGACTCCACTTCCAAGGTCTCTTTGCTCAGCAATACTCCCTAGGACCTTACCATTAAGTGTATAAGTCCTGCTAAGATTTGCTTTCCCAAAACGCAGCACCTTGCATTTATCTGAATTAAACTCCATCTGCCACTTTTCAGCCCATTGGCCCATCTGATCAAGATCCCGTTGTAATCTGAGATAACCTTCTTCGATGTCCACTACACCTCCAATTTGGTGTCATCTGCAAACTTACTAACTGTACCTCTTATGCTCACATCCAAATCATTTATACAAATAATGAAAAGTACTGGACCCAGCGATTCTTGTGGCACTCCACTGGTCACAGGCATCCAGTCTGAAAAACAACCCTCCACCACCACCCTCAGTTCTGTATCCAAATGGCTAGTTCTCCCTATATTCCATGAGAGCTAACCTTGCTAACCAGTGTCCCATGGAAACCTTGCTGAATGTCTTACTGAAGCCCATATAGATAACATTCACCGGCCCTTTTTATTTCTCTCTTCTGTTTAATTTCCTTTAGGCACAGGGAGTTTGAGTCCATGCAGATCTCAACAGTTCTCTGGTATCTTGTTGAAGTAATATGCAAGTGAAAGTTGTGTATGTGACTATTCAAATTCCTCATAGTAGGACTGGGTTCTCTACACACCCAAAGTTTGTATTATCTGTGCTTACTAACAAGAGTCACAAGATAAGAGTCATGAATACAGAACAACCTCAATTATCCAAATGAGACGGGCGGTTCTTATAACTGATTGTTCAAATACTGATCTGATCATAAACAAAGGAAGCCGTACTGAACATAATTACTTTTAAAAAAAGCATGTTTACAGAGGTTCTATTTCATTCGATCAATAAAATGTGTAGAAACACTGGATATTGCTTAAAAATTAATGACATTTTACAAATAAAATCACTTTTTGGCGAGAGTTTGATTGAAGTCTGTGCAATTTTTGCTGACTTTTTCCTCGGGTTTTTCCCGCTCCTTGACAGCAGCTGGCATCTTTCTGTTCGGTGTCGTCCTGCTGTCCAGACTAACCAAGTGTTGTCCCTCCCTCACTCAGCGACTGCCGAGTCCTTAGAGAGGGAGAGAGAGAAGATCTTTTTCGCTGACTTCAGTTTCTGTCCTCCCATTAAATTTTTTTTAGGGGGGGGGGTAACATGTTTCTCAAGTTGTCCTGTTTATTTTCACGTGCGCTAACTCACTACGATTTGCTCTTCCCATCAAAAAAAAAGTTACATTGAATTTCCTTATCAGCTGAAAAGTATTGAACTGCTTTTTGTTTGGGGAAAAAAAGAGTTGTCATCGGATAACGGGAGGAAAAAGCATCTGAAATGAAAAATGCAAGTGCATTTTTTTGATTTAACTCTCCGGAGAATGAGCTGAGTACAAAAATTGTTGGGTTTACAAAACAGAGCAAGTCAATGTTGCGAGGAAATCCTCCCATTAGAGTGCATATCTTGGGCTTGCACGTATGCTGTTCTTGTGTGTTCACAGACACAAACCTTTGTCCTCAGGAGAATAAGCATCGCAGAGCCTTTTTGTAAAAAATATAAGACTTAACTCTAACGTCACGTCTTGAGTATATATTTGAAGTTAGTTATTTATTAAAGCATTCTTGCATCTATATTCCTGTTCAAATTTACAAAATTATGTATTAAAATGGATGAGGAATATAATTTTCCTACTTCAATTGAAATGCATGTACCTTGAGGTCTTGTTCAGATAATCCGAAATTCGGATAATTGATGTTCGGATAACCGAGGTTGTTCTGTAACCAATACTGAGATTCACTGAAGGGGAGCTAAAATCAGCAACCTCAGCACAGGCAGGGATCCAGCCTATGCTGTGTGACATAGCACAGCACTGAACATCATGTACACTTTCAAAGCAAGCATGGTACTGCCCCATTCTGTTTAGTTGGGCCTGTCTCCCATCAGTTGCCTCTCTCTCTGAAGATTTTTAAAATTGCAGTGATACATATTGGAAATTGCATGTGCTTCATCCTATAAGTTTGCTTTGAAGGACAATAAAACACTGCAATTGAATACATTCCATATACAAGTCCAGATCCTCCTTTGTGCTAGGAGGCTCCCACATATAAATAAATTTCCTTTCAGACTGAGCACTTCCCCAACCTGGGTCAGTTTAACTCTGAGGATTTCAGAGCTAGCTATGTCATGTTCATCCACAGATTGCTTCGTAATCATGGCAATTTTTCTTTTGCCAATGGACTGACATTCCTTTTAATAACTATTCCTTTTAATAAAAACTCCAATTGAAAATAATTGTAATATAGTAAATGGCGCAACATTTTCTTTATGAATAAGTTCTTCTTTGAAAGTTGTTTTCATTTGTTTATTTGTATTATTAAGGTTCCTAAGAATTTGAAGAAAACTACCTTTTATTACAATTTTATTCATTTGTTCCATTTACAAGAACAAATTGCATAATTTATTTATTCACATTCACTGGCAAATTTTGCTGAGGGAATGCTGCACTGCCAGGATGAGACGGTAAACGGAGACTCCGTATCAGATTTGGAAAAAAACAGTTCTCATGGCAAGTGAGCTATCCCTGGTGTTCTAACCAAGATTTATCCCTCAATCAACCACAAAATCAGATTAGCTGGTTATTTGCTGTTTCTGGGAGCTTGTTGTGTGCAAATTGGCTGCCCTGCTTTCCATAAATTAATACATTTTGGAAGTATTTCATTGGCTTTAAAGTGCTTCAAGACATTTGATGTCAAAAATGCTGTATAAATACATGTCATAGAGATTTACAGCATGGAAACAGACCCTTCGGTCCAACCCGTCCATGCCGACCAGATATCCCAACCCAATCTAGTCCCACCTGCCAGCACTCGCCCCATATCCCTCCAAACTCTTTCTATTCATAGACCCATCCAAATGCGTCTTAAATGTTGCAATTGTACCAGCCTCCTCCACTTCCTCTGGCAGCTCATTCCATACACGCACCACCCTCTGTGTGAAAAAGTTGCCCCTTCGGTCTCTTTTATATCTTTCCCCTCTCACCCTAAATCTATGCCCTCTAGTTCTGGACTCCCCGACCCCAGGGAAAATACTTTGTCTATTTACCCTATCCATACCCCTCATAATTTTGTAAACCTCTATAACCCCTCAGCCTCCGATCCTCCAGGGAAAACAGCCCCAGCCTGTTCAGCCGCTGCCTTTCTTTTTCAAATTAAATTACAAATAAAAATACTCAGAATGAGGAGCAGAGTTCAGGCTGGGATTTAGTGCATCAAATGTGGAGGTGGGTAACTTTAGGAAAGACTAGTCTCCTCCACCACCAGCGAGAAAGCTCATTAGATCAAGAACCAATTAGATACTTAAATGCTGTTGAGCAGGCTTCTTGTCCTCACCATGGAAAATCTGCCCCCATTTGACACTGGAGAAAGTGAGGACTGCAGATGCTGGAGATCAGAGTCAAAAAGTGTGGTGTTGGAAAAGCACAGCAGGTCAGGCGGCATTCAAGGAGCAGGAGAGTGGATGTTTTGGGTATAAGCTCTTCATCAGGAATGATGAAGGATTTATGCCTGAAACGTCGACTCTCCTGCTCCTCGGATGCAGCCTGACCTGCTGTGCTTTTCCAGCACCACACTTTTTGACCTCCATTTGACACCGCTGACCAAACAGAAATGGGGAGCCTTAGGAAGTTGAGGAATGTCCAGGAGGTTTAGCTTGCGTTGGGCTGGAACAAGCCCAAAGGTTGCAGCCTGTCAATGGCTGTTAATTAACCATTTAAACTCCTTAATCAGTGGTGGGTTGAGATGGGAGCCTGAGAAGCCTTTTAATCAGACCTGCATTGCTGACACAGTGGGAAGGGGGAAATGCATCCAATTCTTTGACCTTCTTCCTCATTACTCCCAGAGGGGAGAAAAATCCACATTATTTCACAATTTATACCCATATTCTTTCATTATGGGACATTATTCCTGATGTTGCAAACAGTTTCCAGTTAAAGAATGTTTAGTGTTAAAGTACATTGTGTTTACATTTTGTTTTGCATTGCATTCCTTTTCAGGCAGTATATAATTATATGTCATTTCTAGCTGTCCTATACAGCTTCCATTGTGGTGTTCAGTGTTGAGCAACTCTTGTTGTTGAAGCCTTGCTGATGTTATTCAAATTAGTTTGTTGCTATGTGCCTTTGTTGGTACTGACAGTTGAATGAATCATACCATCAGTGGTAGCGCAGTCAATCCTGAAAAACATTCCTTTGTTCAATTTGACTGAATATATAATTTCTCCAGGCTTGACTATTTCATCATATTCCTAGTTGCAAAATGATAAGAATGTATTTGAAGGTTCAAAATGGCACCATTTGATTGGATGCATTGTTGAGTAGACATGAGACACGAGGCAGAAATTTCGCTCTAACTGTTTCATGTCATCAGTATGTGAAATGTCAAGACGGAATGTTACTAGTTTTGGAATTCTGCTTGTTCAAACTTTGTTTTCACTGGCGATGAGCTATTGCTACAAAATGAGTGCCCCTGCTGCAGATGAGTGATGACAGACAGGCATGAAATGGACTAGCTCCCATGCTGACCCAGCTGTAGGTTACATCTAGGGTGGGCCAAGTCTGAGTCTGGCTGTATGAAAGAGTTTTGGGCCATTTTATGAGCGGTCAATGGAAGATCACTGGTTAGGCTTCACACTGTGGAGCTAAATGCTTGCATGAGCATTTGTACCTGAAAATTAGGAATAAGTATCCTAAACTGCCTTTCAAAATATTGCACATGGAGTGTATGTGCTGGATCTCTGAGGGGGATGTGTACTCAAAGTGAGTTACTTACTTTCAAGGTCTCTTTTGAGATCTTCTGAATTGACTTAGTATTTTCTGGAGGTGACTGATGTCTGTAGTTTGCAAGCTGAGAAGAGTGGGGACAGAGATTTGTGCGTTTGCATTGTATGGTAGTATAATTGTGTGCAGTGCTGTTTAAGCAGCTTATTGGTCTGTCAACACTTCTGAATTTGGAGTGATAAAACCAGAGAGAGTCAGGGTCAGAAATTGAGGAAGAACCAGTGAGATTGATGAATTAATTAGTAAAGAGGAGGGAACGATTGACAGGGATCCCGATTGTGAGTCAAGCCTTCTTCGCTGTCCACTACATCTCCAATTTTGGTGTCATCTGCAAACTTACTAACCATACCTCCTATGTTCACATCCAAATTATTTATATAAATGACAAAAAGCAGTGGACCCAGCACCGATCCTTGTGGCATACCACTGGTCACAGGCCTCCAGTCTAAAAAGCAACCCTCCACTACCCATCCTCTATCTTCTACCTTCAAGCCAGTTCTGTATCCAAATGTGTAGTTCTACCTGTATTCCATGAGATCTAACCTTGCTAACCAGTCTCCCATGGGGAACCTTGTCGAACGCCTTACTGAAGTCCATATAGATCACGGCTACTGCTCTGCCCTTATCAATCCTCTTTGTTATTTCTTCTAAAACTCAATCAAGTTTGTGAGACATGATTTCCCACGCACAAAGCCATGTTGACTATCCCTAACCAGCGCTGAAAATGTGTTGCTGGAAAAGCGCAGCAGGTCAGGCAGCATCCAGGGAACAGGAGAATCGACATTTCCTGAAGAAGGGCTTATCCCCGAAACGTCGATTCTCTTGTTCCCTGGATGCTGCCTGACCTGCTGCGCTTTTCCAGCAACACATTTTCAGCTCTGATCTCCAGCATCTGCAGACCTCACTTTATCCCTAACCAGTCCTTGCCTTTCCAAATACATTCTGTCCCTCAGGGTTCCCTCCAACAACTTGCCCACCACCGATGTCAAGCTCACCAGTCTATAGTTTATAATTGATTTGGAATGAAATTTACCCCAAAAATGGACCTCATTAACATCTCGCCCCTTTACATTGAGAAGATTCAAAGATAATTATCATGCGATGTAGAATTGGGATGAATCTTGACTCAATACAGTTAGGTTTACATTTTGTTAAATTGGGTAAAGTTTAACAGTATGGATCACATGCTGTTCAGGGAACCTTTGTAAATTTTCAATTGATTTTCCATACTTTTCCAGTCAGTTTATTTTTATCTCTACATTGAAAATAGCATTTGCTTCAGGACGTATAGATATTTATCTACTTTTCCAAGTAAAATGTTGCTGAAAAGTTTTAGTCTTCAACCCTAATTAATTTCTTCAGTTGATTTAATCCATAAGGCCTGTAATTTCTTGGTGTTTGCCAAGGAGTGGGTATTAACCTATAGTAAACAAAGAAGTTGTCATAATTCTGGATGAGATGAAAACAGATTAAAGGAAAATGTTAAAAAGGCTGATAGTGCTCAAAGTAGATAAGCCTTCTGTGCAGAATGGGATCTGACATACAGTGCTGATAGCTGATAAACATAGAAATGCCAAGATTCTGGATTAGTGGTGCTGGAAGAGCACAGCAGTTCAGGCAGCATCCAAGGAGCTTTGAAATCGACGTTTCAGGCAAAAGCCCTTCATCAGGAATAAAGGCAGTGAGCCTGAAGCGTGAAGAGATAAGCTAGGGGAG
>NC_057736.1:12904653-12949756 GCF_004010195.1 Chiloscyllium plagiosum
CCCTCCCCTGGCTTATCTCTTCACGCTTCAGGCTCACTGCCTTTATTCCTGATGAAAGGCTTTTGCCCGAAACGTCGATTTCAAAGATCCTTGGATGCTGCCTGAACTGCTGTGCTCTTCCAGCACCACTAATCCAGAATCTGGTTTCCAGCATCTGCAGTCATTGTTTTTACCCATAGAAATGCCATGATACTGGCTACAACCTTCCAATCTTCCTTAGAAACCGGACTGGAGCTATAGGTCTGAGGAATTTGTCCAAAGAAGATGAGAGAGATAAAGACGGGATGGAATTTTCCCAGCATCTGAATATCTGGACAATGGAAAAGGAGGGTGAATATAGCAAGAAAGGGGAAAGAAAGTCTAGTTTTTACCCTAAGGTTTCAGCAGCTAGAATCTCGCTAGTAATAAGTACTGAAGGCCCTACTCCCATGCATTAATATCTCATCATGATCTAATCACTCCCCATTTATTTGCAGGTTGCTATTCTCCGAGGTGCTGTTGAGAACCTCGAAGGTGACAATTCCAAACTACCTGGGGTGTACAACTCTTTGATGTCTTCTCCACACATCCATGCTGGCCAGCATTTCCCAGCATTTTAGTGCACAACCCATTGGCAGTCGCTACCTGCACCCTCTGTCTACAGAAGTTGGCATCGGAGAAAAGGCCCCAGCCTCACCAATAATCATAGGACACCTCAGAATAGTTCATCATTCTGTTCAACACTTCGCAGCTTGGAACTCAGAAACACCTTACAGTTCAGTGCTGCGGTCAGGCCCATTTGTGCACAGGGTCATGGATCCATCTCATGTGTCAGAGCAGCATGCATGTCTGAGCTCTTAGCTTACTTCCAAAGCACCCTCTTTACTCTTATTTGAATATTCATAGATATTCTGCCTTCCCTAACCTTTCAGTGCAGATAGAAATCGATGAAGCTTGCCAGCTCTGAACGGTCAAGGAGATGGACACGTTGGTATATGGTACCATGCCACATCAATGCCACACCCACAGCCTGTAGCAGTAGCTTACACAATGAGCACACTGCATGTGATTCAACCAAACAGTTTTATTTTAAAAGCTTTATTCAAAGAAGTAAAATTGTACACTGGTTTTCACACCCATGTAATACTGCTATAATCTTAATTCAGAATTTTGCTGAAAAGTCTTTGGTGTCTTAATATTTCCTTGCACAGTTATTTAATATGCTTCAGCTGTATGGAAGCACAGTTGTGTATGGATGGCCAGGAGCTATCCCATTCCAATTAGGGTGTGTTTCGAATGAAAATAGATTTTCTGTGCAGCTGGGAACCAAAACTGCTGTGCTTTCTCTTTGGTAATCTTCCAATTATTTTAAGTATTTGTTTTTGTCTTCAACTAGTTTGAGTCAGATAATTTGTTTGTTCTGCAAATGTTGATTCAGGTCTTCATTTTTTAAAAACCTGTGTACAGTTTTAATTTTAACTCAAACACTGTAACATAAGTAGACTCCTGACACTGCTCAATCCTTTGATAAAGTATATTGTTCTTACTGTAATTAAGGCACCACTAATTTTAGTTGTTTCTGAAGTGTATGTCTTTGATATATGGTTCTAAATATTGATTGCTCACAAACCTAGTTTGCCCAGTGATTTAGATGGTTGCAGCCATTTAGAGGCCTTTGCTTTGAATGTTGAAGTTTACAGAATTTAACCTGTTGATAAATATGTTGTGCATTTATATATATTTTATATACCTGTAATTTCTTGGCAACAATTCTGAAGAGTTGACTTATTTATAATTATAAACATTTTCTTCAATAAACATAGAATACCATAAAAGAATGTTATAACACTTAAAGAGCTTATTCCACTGGTTCTATCCAGTTTTTCTGAACACTGGGAGATAACCGGGTATTTATAGAAGAGTTAAATCCCTGGGATCTGATCAAGTGTATCCTAGAACTCTGTGGGAAGCTAGGGAAGTGATTGCTGGGCCCCTTGCTGAGATATTTGTATCATCGATAGTCATGGGTGAGGTGCCGAAAGACTTTGGCTAACATGGTGCCACTATTTATGAAAGTTGTTAAGGAAAAGCCAGGGAACTATAGACCAGTGAGCCTGACGACGGTGGTTCGCAAGTTGTTGGAGAGAATCCTGAGGGACAGGATTTACATGTATTTGGAAAGGCAAAGACTGATTAGGAATAGTCAACATGGTTTTCTGTGAGGGAACTCATGTCTCACGAACTTAATTGAATTTTTTTGAAGAAGTAACAAAGAGGATTAATGAGGGCAGAGCACTGGATCGGATCTATATATACTTCAGTAAGACATTCAATAAGGTTACCCATGGAAGACTGGTTGGCAAGATTAGATCTCATGGAATACAGGGAGAACTAGTCATTTGGATACAGAACTGGCTCAAAAGTGGAAAACTGAGGGTGGTGATGGAGGGCTGCTTTTCAGATAGAGGCCTGTGACCAGTGGTATGCCACAAGGATCGGTGTTGAGTCGACTGTTTTTCATAATTTATATAAATGATTTGGATGTGAACATAGGAGATATAGTCAGTACATTTGCAGGGTTGGAGGATTTGAGCTAGAGGGAGATGCTGAATATGCTGGGGCTGTTTTCCCTGGAACAGCGGAGGTTGAGAGGTGACCTTATAGAGGTTTATAAAATGGATAGGATAAATAGACAAGGTCTTTTCTGTGGTGTGGGGAGTCCAGAACTCGAGGGCATAGGTTTAGGGTGAGAGGGGAAAGATATAAAAGGGACCTAAGGGGCAACTTTTTCACGCAGAGGGTGATGCATATGTGGAATGAGCTGCCATACGAAGTGGTGGAGGCTGGTGCAATTACAGCATTTAAAAGGCATTTGGATGGGTATATGAATAGGAAGGGTTTAGAGGGATATGGGCCAAGTGCTGGCAAATGGAACTAGATTAGGTTAGGATGTCAGGTCGGCATGGACGAGTTAGACTGAAGGGTCTGTCTCCATGCTGTACATCTCTATAACTCTATGATTTTATGTTTAAGGACTCAATTTTAAAACTGAAATTCAGATCAGCTAATAATTTCAGCTGCATATTAACTTAGCTTATATCTTTGCTCCACAAAGTACTGTGATTGATGCAAGTATCAATCATTGAAGGTAAATGTTCAGAATCTTGTTTTCACTTGTACCATAATAACACCATTGAGTACATGATGGACAAATGTAATTCCAATTAAGATTCATGTGAATTCAAAAGGCATGTTATTTTCTCTAATTTTGCTGTAAACAATGATTTGGTTATTTTATTATTACCATGTTTTTGCATCTTTATCTCTTATTAGTATAATCTCTAAAATTGTTGTTCTTATTCATCATATATGTATGCATTCATTGTAACATTTTTCAGCTTTTGTACTTCCAAAGATAAACATTGTCAGATCTGAAAAGTGGAACATGGGTGGCTCTGTGGGTCAGTGGTTATCACTGCTGCCTCACAGTGCCAGGGACCAGGGATCAATTCCAACCTCGGGTGACTGTTTGTGTAGAGTTTGCATGTTCACCCCGTGTCTGTGTGGGTTTCCTCAGGGTGCTCAAGTTTCCTCCCACAGTCCAAAGATGTGCAGGTTAGATAGGTTGGCCATGCTAAATTGCCCATAGTGTGCAAGTGAGGTGGATTAGCCATGGGACATACAGTGTTACAGGGATGGGGCAGGTTGCTCTTTCAAGGGTCAGTGTGGAACTTGATGGGCTGAATGGCCTGTTTCCACGCTGTAGGGATTCAGTGAATATATCATGGTGATGGATCATACTCCAGATTATCAATGGAGAGATCAAAGTTTTGATTTCAAATGGATTTTTGAAGGAAAACTGCTTTGGCCAAACAAATGGCTGTGGTTGTTAAATTAGCGGCTGCCTGAACTGTCTCAGCAGATAATGTTTCAAGGACATTTCAAAGGAATGAAGTTAAAATGGAGATATAGGTTGCAGTCTGAGCTGTAATATCCTGAGAGTTATTTCAGCTTGTGACCATGATGGGAGACAAGACAACAGTCTGTGCGAGATATTTTGTGTCTCCCCATTCATGAATACGCTAGAATATGGACTTAAAAATCCTGCATGCGTGCTAGTGGAAAAAGGTGTCCTTGTGAATTTAGATACTCCTGAGTGCCAGTGGCTTGAGGTACTCATGTCACTAGCATGGGTATGAGTGCTAGTGTGTTGTGAAGGTCACAGTCAAAGGACCAGTCACTGGTTACCCTTGCATTGCAGGTAAACGATGCTGTAATTCTGAATGCTAGGAGCCAGTTAGTCAGCAAGCCAGCCAAGAGGAAATGGGAAAAAAAAATCAACCAGCAAAATTAAGAATCTAGAAATCAACTGCTTTGCTATCAATATTCCACTATCTACTCTTCACAAATGATTCAGAGACTGATCCATATCATCTGAATGAATGAATTAACTTTATTGTCACATGTACTCAAACGAGTCCAGTGAAAAGTGTGCAAATTGCCACTTATGATGCCATCTTAGATACAAAGGTCTCTCAGTACAGCTTTTTCAGTTACAGTTTTTGGAAAAATAGAAAAGTAAAAAAAGTCCAGTGTTGCAGATTTAGGAATAAGTTATAAAATTGAGAAAAAAAGTACAGAGAAATGGTCTTCCGATCCAGTCCATGTTGACACCTAGCCTCCAGTCTATACTGGGCCTTAATCCAGACTGCGCCTGGCTTCACCTCAGGGCTCATGATGCTGGGACATTGCTCTGGTATCACCTCGAGACCAAAGGTCCACTCCGAGATGATGCCAGGCCAAGAGACCGCCACATACCACCCGAAGACCACCACGCTGGGCTGTTGGGAGATCACCATGCAAGGCCAAGAGGATACCACACTAGGCCAGCAGGTTGGCACACCGGGCCAAGAGACCATGGTGCTGAGCAGAGATGCTGCCTTGTCGGGTGTGTGCTGAGGCCAGGAGTTTCAAGGCTGAGAGTTCTGAAGCAGCCAGGTCAGAGGTCAGGAGTTCCAAGACCTTTTAAACTTTTTTTTTGGAACTCACTTCATAATTCTAATCAGTGTATGTTTGCGTTTCATCATTATTTTGTCTCACTTTAGCAACTAGTAAGCTCACTCTGTTGTTAACTCCAGGAAGCCTGGTAGAATTGGCTCCTTTTTTAAAATATAAATTCTTTTGGTCTGGGGAAAAGGTATTCATAAGGGAGGAAGAATCCTTTGCAAAATAATCTACATGTGATCAACTGAGGGGGCAGGTAAATCAAGAGGAGCTAGTTCACCTATTCTCACGGGGAGTTTGGCAATTTTGGGTATCCCACCTAGAAATATAATAATTTTGGGATCCTTGCCTGGTCATAACAAATATCGGGATCAGGTCACATGTACCGATGGATCATTGTGAATTTAAACTCTAAGTTTAATTCAACAGTTTGCTTTGATCTCAATTTAAAAATGTGTTGCTGGAAAAGCGCAGCAGGTCAGGCAGCATCAAAGGAACAGGAGAATCAACGTTTCAGGCATAAGCCCTTCTCCTATTCCTTTGATGCTGCCTGACCTGCTGCGCTTTTCCAGCAACACATTTTTAAGCTCTGATCTCCAGCATCTGCAGCCCTCACTTTCTCCTAGTCCGCTTTGATCTCAATCTCTAACAGAAATCTATGTTGCATCATCATGCATGTCTTCAGTTCCTTTGCTAAATATCCATAGCGCCTGCCTCCCTACATAGTTTCTCTTTTCCACCACTTTGGCTGTTTTCAGATGAAGTGAATCACCAACTCCCTGCCCCACTCAGCTTTGTAAAATCTGCCTGATATTTATTCCTTCCTGTTTTTGAAATTGCCACATTAGAGACCAGACTAATACTCATTCAATGCCTTCGCATAAAATTCCTCATGATTCTATTTCAATGGATGATTAGCCTGTTTAAATGGAGCCCTGTTAACATCAGGGAAAGAGAACTTTGATACAAATGTAAAGAATATTCTTTTCAGCTATATGTCACACTAAAATATCTGTGAGAAAAAAATTCAACGCTATGAGTCTTGATCTTGTTATTTGAGTCTGAATTGACTGTTGCATGTTTAAATTTATACCAGATCTCCATTAGGAATGTTCAAAAGTGAGCCTAATTACATTGATATTGGTTTCCTAATCAAACACGTGCATGCTTTGTTTTGATAACCTGCTTCTGTGATGTCTATAGAGTAACAGAAGATTGAACTTCCCCAAGTGGCACTTAAATTCATTTAGAAATGTTCACAAGAAGTTTATTTGCCAGTTGCTAGGGTCCAGATGATGAAATATAGGATCATTTTCAGAATAAATTGGGTCATTTCTAACGATTACACAATCTAGCTCATTAAATGGATGTTTCGTGCAACAGGTTTCCACTCACAGACTCATGCAGTGGGATCCAGTTCTTCAACAAGCCTGTCGTTTCTGGAATATTTCTTGCGTGCCTGCAGGCATGAACTTGTTTGTTCATTAATTTCAAACAATATCGTAGATACATTCCTTGTGCATATAATTTTGCTATGAATATAAAACAGAGGTATCCTTTCCCCTGTAAATTCTGAAGTGTTTGCTTTTGCTGGTTTGACTGTTTCGATGGGTGGCAAGGTTGGAATGGTCTTTTGTTGGTTACAGGGAGGAACTGTGTGTAACAGGGAGGGGTTGTGTGGAAAAGGGCACAGTTTCTATCTCTTCACAGGAAATTGAAAGTTTAGCTTAAATATCTGCATGGTATGGGGAAATAAAAGTGAACGCAATGGGTATTGTGCTGAACTGATAGAAGACAAAAAGTCCTATCTTACTCCAAATTCTACCATTATCTTTTTATTAAGTATTTTACACTCAAGATTGAAGTCAACTATTTCAGATCATTACCTCTGCCCCCTTTTATTTTACTTTCTTCTGATTTTGAGAGCAGTTAATGATTTTGCTTTTCCATTTACATCTCCTCTAGACCTTACCTTCAGTTCCTTATGTCTCCCATTATCACTCCTTTTATTTATCTTTGACTATTTTTCCTTTTGTCACCTAACCTTTCCTGTCATCACTGACCTTCCTTATTGTTTTGTTTCCTCACCCTCCTTTCCCACATCCGGTTTTACTTAAAACCTGTTACTTCAAGAAGGGATAAGCAAGGAAATTGTAGGGCAGTGAGTCTAACATCTGTGGTAGGGGAAACTATTGGATAAAGTTTTGAGGGACAGAATTACTCTCATTTGGAGAGGAAAGGATTAACTAAGAATAGGCAGCATGGTTTTGTAAGGGAGAGATCATGTTTATTTGAATTGTTTTGAGGAGGTGACTAAGTGTGGGTAGTGCAATTGGATGTAGTATATTAGATTTCAGTCAGGCTTTCAGCAAAGTATTGCATGGCAGAGTGGTTAAGAAATTAAAAGCCCATGGGATCCTGGGCAATTTGGCAAATTGGATCTACAATTGGTTTCGTGGCAGGAAGCAGAGGGTGATGATCGAAGGATATTTTTGTGACTGAAATTCTTGTCCAATAGCGTACCACAGGGTTTGATGCTGGGCCCCTTGCTTTTAAGGTGCACATTCATAATCTAGACATTCATGTAGGAGGTATGATCAGTACAATTGCAGGTGACATGAAAATTGGTGATGTGCTAAAAGGTGAGGAGGAATGCTTCAGACTACAGGGTGATATATAGAGGCTGAACAATGGCAAATGGAATTTAATTCTGAAAAATGTGAATGATACATTTTGAGAACGCTAACAAGGCAAGGAAGTACAAGTCGAATGGTAGGACCGCAGGGAGTAGAGAGTATCTTATTGTAATGTGCTCCTAGATCCCTGAAGGCAGCAGTGGTTAAGAAGTCATTTGGGATATTTGTCTTTATTAGTTAATGCATTGAACACAAATGCAAGAGGGATATGATGGAGCTGTGTATGATGTTAGGCCACAGCAGGAATAAGGAGTGCACATCTGGTCACCACATCATAGGGAGATTGTGGTTGCACTAGAGAGGATGCAGGAGAGATTCACCCAGATGAGCCATGGGCTGGACTAATTCAGCTATGAAGAGGGACTAGATAGGCTGGCGTTGTTTTCCTTCGAGCACGGAAGGCTGAAGGTGGATATACAAACTTCTGAGGGGCATGGATGGGATAGATAGAAAGAAACCTCTCTCCTCAGTGGAGAGGTCAATAACTAGGAGGACACAATATCAAGGTAAGGGGCGGGAGATTTAGACAAGTATTGAGGAAACATTTTTCTAACCGGAAGAGTGTGGGTATCCAGAACTCACTGCCCTAAAAGTGGGAAAGGTGCGAATCCCCAAAACATTTGGGACTACTTGGATGAGCACTTGCGATGCCAAAGTATACAAGGTTTCAGGGCACGTGCTGGAAAATGGGATTAGAGTTGATGAATGTTTGATGACTGGCACAGACATGATGGACTGAATGGCCTCTTTCTGTGCTTCATAAACCCTTTGACTCTACTGACTATATCTCTCTGTGGGTCTGATGAAAGGGTCATTCCCAGCATGAGTATTCCCAGCATGTTCCCTTATTTTCAAAATGATATATTACTGAGATGACAGAATTTAAAAACTAGTAAAATTGAAAATGATGAAAACTGGTCTAACCTGTCTTGCAGATCTGACAACTGAACTCCAATATTTTCATTTCCCCCTTCTTACTGTTTTCCCCTTTAACATTATTTTTGTGCAATGAATTGATATTTTGGACATAAAGTTCTGATCCTTAAATTATCATGAGTTGGCTGGATTAGACAGAAGTCCATATTGAATAAAATGTGATATTTATGGCTATTGCAATGAACAGTATTTACTCTGTTGGAGGAGAATATTGCTCATCCTGCAATGCTGGTACAAGTGGTTGAGTCTTTATTCCAGGCACAGTGGAAAACTTCTATAATAATATTTACATGTAGAAAACAAGAGGTACTTGAGAGTGAACACAATGCAACATCCTCATTGAGGGGTATTAGATTATAAACTGTGTTTCAAAGGATAGGTACACATGATGGGCTGATTGGCTTATTCCTGAGCCTCCCATGTAGAATGACTGAGTTGTTGAGAAAAGACTTGCATTTGTAAAAGATAAAGGAGCAGAATTAGGCAATGTGGTCCATTGAGTCTGCTCATCCATTTAATCATGGCTGCTATGTTTCTCAAAAATGTTCTCCTGTCTTCTACCCATAACCCTTGATTCCTTTACTAATCAAGAACCTATCCATCTCTGTCTTAAAGACACTCAGTGACATGGCCTCCACAGATTTCTGCAGCAATTAGTTCCACAGGTTCTCCAACCTCTGACTGAAACATCTTCTCCATGTCCACTCTATCCAAGCCTCTCTGTATTCTGTAAGTTTCAACAAGAACACCTTCATCCTTCTAAAACTTCATTAATTACACATCCAGAGTCCTCAATAAGTTTGCTGATGACATAAAATTGGAGGTGTAGTGAACAATGAAAAAAAGTTACCTCAGAGTACAATGGGGTCTTGATCAGGTGGGCCAATGGACTGAGGAGTGGCAGATGAAGTTTAATTTAGATAAATGCTGGGAAAGCAAATCAAGGCAGACTTATACACTTAACAGTAAGATCCTATGGAGTGTTGCTAAATTAAGAAACCTTGGAGTGCATGTTCATATTTCTTGAAAATGGGGTCGCAGTTAGACAGTATAGTGAATAAGGTGTTTGGTATGCTTGCATTTATTGATCAGGGCATTGAATACAGGAATAGTAGGTCATGTTGCGGCTGTACAGGACATTGGAATACTCTGTGCAATTCTGGTCTCCTGCTATAGGAAGGATGTTGTGAAACGTGAAAGGGTTCAGAAAAGATTTACAAGAATGTTGCCAGAGTTGGAGGGTTTGAGCTGTAGGGAGAGGCTGAATAGGCTGGGGCTGTTTTCTCTGGAGCGTTGGAGGTGAGGGGTGACATTAAAGAGGTTTATAAAGTCATGAGAGGCATGGTTAGGGATAATAGACAAGGCCTTTTCCCTAGTGTGGGGAAATCCAAAATTGAAGGGCACAGGTTAAAGGTGAGAGGGGAAGCTTTTTTACACAGTGGGTGGTGCATGTATGGAATGAGCTGCCAGAGGAAGAGTTGGAGGTTGGTACAATTACAGCATTGAAAAGGCATCTGGATGGGTATATGAATAGGAAGGGTTTAGAGGGATGAGGGCCAAATGCTGGCAAATGGGACTAGATTAAGATATTTGGTCAGCATGGACAAGTTGGACCAAAGAGTCTGTTTCTGTGCTGTACACCTCTATGACTCTATAACTGCTTCTCATTTGATAAGCCCGTTGTCCCTGGAATTATTCTTGTGAAACTCCTCTGCGTCCCCTCCAATGCTAACACTTCCTTCCTTAGATACAGGGCTCAAAACTGCTCACAATATTTCAAATCTAGTCTGGCCAGAGCCTTATACACCGTCAGCAGTACATCCCTACTCTTGTATTCTAGCCCTCTTGAAATGAATGCTAACTTTGCACTAATTCCCTCAGTTCCTTCATCCAGATTGTTAATGTATAGTGTGAATAGTTGTGGTTCCAACACTGACCCCTGTGAAACTCCATTGGTCACCAGTTATCATCCTGAAAAACACCCCTTTACCCCCACTCTCTGCCTTCTGCCAGCCAGCCAAATCTCTATCCAGCACCTTGCCCCTTACACGAGGGGCTCATATCTTACTTAGCAACCTTCTGTGAGACACCTAGAAATCCAAATAGATTATGTCCACAGATTTCCCTTTGTCTAACTTGCTCATTAGTTCTTTCAAGAATTCTAACAGATTTTTCAGACATGACCTCCTTTTGATGAAGCCGTGCTGACATAGCCCTATATTAGCTCGCACTTCCAAATACTGTATGATCTCATCCTTAATACTGGACTCTAAACTCTTATGATCAACTGAAGTCAGGCTAACCGGCCTCTAATTTCCCAACTTATGGCTCCCTCCCTTCTTAAATAGGGGAGTTACATTAGCAATTTTCCAGTCATCTGGGACCTTCCCTGATTCCAGAGATTCCGGAAAGATTACCACCAATGCTACTACAATCTCCTCAGCTATCTCCTTCAGAACTCTGGGCTGTAGTCCATCTGGTCTGGGTGATTTATCCATCCTCAGGCCTGTCAGCCTCAACAGCATCATCTCTTTAGTATAAGCCCCTGTACCAACCTCTGTCCCCTGACTCTCTTGAAGTTCTGGTATGAGGCTGCTGTCTTCCACTGTGAAGACTGATGCAAAGTTCCTATTCAGTTCCTCTGCCATTTCTTTGTTCTCCATTACTACTTCTCCAGCCTCATTTTCCAGCGGTCCAATGTCCACTCTTGTTTCTCGTTTACCTTTAAATACCTAAACAACTCTTGCAATCTTCTTTTACATTACTAGCTAACTTACCCTTATATTTTGTTCTCCTGGATTGCTTTTTTAGCTTTTCACTGCTGGTTTTTAAAAGCTTCCCACTAATCTTCACCACGTTGTGTGCTTTTTCTTTTTGCTATCCCAGACTTCCCTAGTCGTTCCTGATGAAGGGCTTATGTCCTGCTTCTCGGATGCTGCCTGACCTGCTGTGCTTTCCCAGCACCACATTCTCAACTGTAATACCGTTACATCTGATCCCAGGTTCTCCCTCTCAAATTGCAGGGGGAATTCCATCATGTTATGGTCACTAGTCCCGAGGGGCTCCTTCACCTAAAGCCCCCTAATCAAGTCTTCCTCATTACACATCACCAAATCCAGAATTGGCTGTTCCCTATTGGGCTCTACCACAAGTTGCTCCAAAAACCATTTCATATACATTCCATAAATTCTTTTTCTAAAGATCCGCTCCCAACTTGATTTTCCCTGCATATAGAAGTCCCCCATGACTATTGTAATAGTGTCTTTTTACATGCCTTTTCTATCTCCTGATTTATTTTCTGCCCCACATCCTGACTACTGCAGGGAGGCCTGTACATAATCAGGATCCCATCAGGACCTATTTCCCTTTACAGGTCGTCAACTCTACTCAGATCATCTTTATTCGTTCATGAAATGAGGGCATTGTTGGCAACATTTATATTCTGTTTCTAGTTATCCTTGAGAAGGTGGTGGTAAGCTGCCTTCTTGAGCCACTGTAGTCTATTTGGTTGATAGACCCACAATACTGTTAGGGAGTGAATTCTAGGATTTTGACCCCAACATAATGGATGAACAATGATCTACCTCCAAGTAATGATGATGAGTGGTTTGAAGGGGAACTTGCAGGTAGTGGTGTTCCTATATCTGGAAGGTACATCTAAGGAGGCTTGGTGAATTTCTGCAATGCATCTTGTAGCTGGTATACACTGTTGCCACTGAGTGTCAGAGATGGATGGACTGAACATTTGTGGATGTGATGCCAATCAAGTGAGTTGCTTTGTCCTGGATGGTGTCAAGCTTCTTGAGTGGTGTTGGTGCTGCATCCAGCCAGGTAAGTCATATCCCATCACACTCCTGATTTGTGCCTTCTGGATGATGGACAGACTTTGGGAAGTCAGGAAGTGAGTTACTTACTGCAGTCTTCTTGGCTTCTGACCTGTTCTCGGAGCCACTGTACTTATATGGTCAGTCCAGTTCAATTGCTTTTCAGTGGTAACTCCCAGGATGTTGTTAGCCGGTGATTTAGTGATAGTAACATCATTGAATGTCGGGGGAAATGTTTAGATTCTGTCTTGTTGATGATGGTCATTGACTGGCACTCATGTGGCACGAAGGTTACTTTCCACTGTCAGCCCAGACCTGGATGCTGTCCAGATCTTGTTGCATTTGGATATGAACTACTTCAGTCTCTGAGGAGTCATGAATGGTGCTATACGGTGACTACTTTTGCAAAGTCCTATCAACAACAACCATACTCATGACTGGAAAATCTGTCATTGTCTGTCATAGGAACAACATATAGTTGTACAAAACTTTAGTTAGGCCACATTTGAAGTATTGTGTGCAATTCTGGTCACCACACTTTAGGAGGTTTGTGGAGGTTTTGGATAGGGTGCCGGAGAGGTTTACCAGGATGTTGCCTGGATTAGAGTGTAAGGAAAGGCTGGACAAATGTGGATTGTTTTCACTAGAACTTCAGAGGCTGAGGGGTGACCTGATCAGAGTCTATAAAATTATGAGAGGCTTGGATAGAGTGGATAGTTGGGGTCACCTTCCCAACGTGGAAATATCAAATACTAGGGGACATAGGTTTAAGGAAAGAGATGGGATGCTTAAAAGAAAGTAAGATTTTTACACAGAGGCTGTTTGGGATGGCATGGTGGCTCAGTGGTTAGCATTGTTGCCTCACAGCACCAGGGACCCAGGTTCGATTCAACCTTGGGTGACTGTGTGGAGTTTGCACATTCTCCCTGTGTCTGTGTGGGTTTCCTCCCACAATACAAAAATGTGCAGGTTAAGTGAATTGGTCATGCTAAATTGCCATAGTGTTCAGGGATGTGTAGGTTAGATGTGTAGGTCAGGGGTAAATATAGGGTAGGGGAATGGGTCTGGGTGGGTTACTCTTTGGAGGGTTGGTGTGAACTTGTTGGGCCTGTTTCCACACTCTATGATTCACCTGCCTGACCTCATTACAATCGCTACAATAAGACCTTCAGTTATGGGAGTATCAGTTTTGATTTTTGTGTTCAAAGCCTGGATTAGAAGTTGAATTTGTGATTCAGAGTGAGATTGTTACCTATTGAACCATGGGCTGATATTTATATTTCAAAGATAAGTGGCTATAATGTCATTTCCAGAATTCATCAAGTGATGATCGAAAGCTCACTATGTGGCAATAACAGTTTGTTTAAATATTGTGAAGAGATCCCTGTACGGTGGCGAAATACATTGCTGAGTAACCTCTTTGTTTAGAGGGTCTTTCACCTTAACTGAACACCAGCATAAGCTGAATGTTACTCATCGAAATCACAGAGACGCAGGAAAATAAAAACAAAGTACAATGGATGCTGGAAATCTGTAGCAGACTCAATGCTTATCTCAAATTAGTAACTCTACTTCTCTTTCCATGAGGTCAGACTTACTGAGTTTCTCCAGCCCTTTCTGTGTTTGTCACAATTGTTAGTGTGCAGAAGGAGGCCTTCCAGCCCCTTATGTCTGTACTAGCTCTCTGAGAGCCGACCTCCTGCCTTTCCCCATAACCATTCACATTATTAGACTCTTGAATAGACCTTTTTAATGTTAATGTTGATTTTTCTTTGTACCTTCTTGGTAGCTGTAACATGGTATCCTGTGTTCTTTTTTGTTACCCTGATGTACTTGTATAGTAAGGCCTGCCTGTAAAACATGTACGGCAACATTTTCCACTGTACCTTGGTACACATGGTAAAAATAAAGTAAATCAAATCAATATTGTTTCTATTTTTAAAAAAATCGGCTGATACCCACTCAAATGCTTCAATTGAACATGCCACCCCTACCTTTGAGGCAATGCATTTGATGTTTGCTAAAGCGTTTTTCTCACCTGGCATTTGCTTCTTTTGCAAAACACCTTAAAACTGTGCCCTGTGGTTCTCGATCCTTTTAAAAATCAGAACAATAAATACAAAAAAAATCATTGAAATGATTACATCAAGGACACCAATGTGTGGCGTGACTACAGTGACTCTGCCATCTTCTCATATTTCAGGACATCGATGATGCAGATAAACAAATGACTTCATAAACTATAACGCAATCAATGGAAGGTTTGCACGAGATGCTAAACAAATGTCACATTTGCTTGGCATATCACACAGGAAGTAATGAATTACCTGGTAACTTATGATAGTTAACACTGGTTCTTGTGATATTATAGTTGTTCTCCACCCTGCAGTGGTGTCTCTGCTCCTGAAAGTAACGAAAGAATCAAAATAGATATTGCAATACAAGAAGATACCGACAGCCAACAGAGATCACTTGGTGCCTCGTCAATCCCCCATCCACCCAGAAAAATCCTGTAATTACAATCAATTGGCTTTAAGAAACCCTTGAGGTTTAATCTCTACTGTTCTATCTGGATGGTATTTCCTGCTGTGATGATTTTTTTAGTTTCAAACCTCTATCGGCCTTAAATTACCTTTGACTAGTTTGACTCGCAGAACCTTGGTTGTAGCATAGACACAGAAAATAGAAGCAGGAGTAGGCCATTCGGACATTCAGACCCGCACCATGATTCAATATGATCATGGCTGATTATCCAACTCAGTTCCCTGTTCCCGCTTTCTCCCCATGCCCTTTGATCCCTTTAGTCCTAAGAACCATATCTGAACTAACCTTGTATGCCTTGCTCTGTATAAACACCTTTAATCTGTATGTCCTTGTTTGTTCTGATATGCCTATACTGTTCGAAAAACAAACCTTTTCACTGTACTTCGTTACATGTGACTACAATAAATCAAATTAACTGTGTCTAACCCCTTCTTGACAACATTCAGTGTTTTAATCTCAGACAATTCCACAGGCTTACCACTGTCGGAGTGAAGAAAATTCTCCTTATCTCTATACTAAATAGCTTACCCATATCCTTAGGCTGTGACCCCCGACTCTTGACTTCCTGATCATTGGGAACATTCTTCTGGCACTTACAGTGTTGAGTCCTGTTTGAATTTTATGTGTTTCTATGAGATCCCCCTTCATTCTTCTAAACTCTAATGAATACAGACCTACCCAAACCAGTCTCCCTTCATATTTCAGTCCTGCCTAGTGAGACTGTGAGAGGCTATGGGTAAAAGATTGCATAACAAGCAATCTAAAGCTGATTCCCCTCAGCAACTGAAATAGTGAGATCAATGAATCTGTCCAAGGAATGGATTGGTGGATGGAGAATTCCAGTGAAGTGGCATTTCATGGAAGTTCCTTTCAGTAGAGTGTTGAGGTATATATGATAATGCAGCAGTGATCTCAGTGACCATGTGCTAGACTCTGGGAAGGGAGAAGTAACAGTCAGGACCAGAAAGACATGTGCTACCTCACAGTCAAACAGGTACTACTGGGTCAATAAAAGGAGGTTTGCTGAGACCTGCTTGAGTCAGGTTATGGTTTCTGTGATAGAGACAGACCACAATTATCAAGACAAACATCCAAAGAAAATCTAACCATAGAACCATTTACCATTCAGTGTTTCCTTCAATTTACCATTCAGTGTTTCCTTCACATTAGAGGGCTGCATTCGTAACTTAGAGTCATAGAGTCACAGAGTCATAGAGATGTACAGCATGGAAACAGACTCTTCAGTCCAACTCATCTATGCTGACCAGATATCTCAACCTAATCTAGTCCCATTTGCCAGCACTTGGCCTATATCCCCCTAAACCCTTCCTTTTCATATACCCATCCAGATGCCTTCCAAATGTTGTAGTTGTACCAGCCTCCACCACTTCCTCTGGCAGCTCATTCCATACATGCACCATGTTCTGGACTCCCCCACCCCAGGGAAAAGACCTTGCCTGTTCACCCTATCCATTATACAGATATATCAGAGCAAAGGCTTCTATAACTGAGAAAAGCAAGTTACTAGTTATGATAAGGTAGAGGAGAAGTTCTCTGTTAAATTTCATTTAGTGTACAATTCTAGACTAACATTCTCTACATCACTTACACAATCCATACTTTCTATGAAGTTAATCCTCAGCCATTGTATTTTTATGCTGCAAGTCTAAGGGATATAAGTTAGTTTGCCCCAATATTTGGGTGCAGGACCATAATTCATTCTGTCCCAATTCATGCCCCAAATCTTCTGCACAATTAACTGGCATACCTTGAAC
The DNA here is from genome assembly GCF_004010195.1 of Chiloscyllium plagiosum. Classification (NCBI taxonomy): domain Eukaryota; kingdom Metazoa; phylum Chordata; class Chondrichthyes; order Orectolobiformes; family Hemiscylliidae; genus Chiloscyllium; species Chiloscyllium plagiosum. The sequence continues at coordinate 12,921,412 of NC_057736.1, forward strand.
ATGAACCACTGTCTCTTATTGTTGCTGATGGGATCTGGGCTCAGCATAAGGACCGAGCGGTATTGGCTTGTCAATCACAGGGCCTTGGCAGACTACCCTTCCTTAAAGGTAGGACTTGTCTTAAAGGGGAACTACATAAAAAGGCTGCCGTGGTGAAAACATTTAAAAATTAAATGCCAGCGAAGACAGAGAAATCCATAGCGAAATTTATGGTACTACGATAATACCGCAGTTGGGTGAGAGGGGAGATATAATGATCTTGCAGAGTGGGGAGGGAAGGAGGGGGTGGAGGATGGCATGGAGATGAGAGATTGATGGGATTGGGGGCAAGGGTTGTACAAAACTCTTAATGACCAATGTCAGAGTGATTTGGAGATGCCAGTGTTGGACTGGAGTGTACAAAGTTAAAAATCACACAACACTGGGTTATAGTCCAACAGGTTTATTTGGAAGCACTAGCTTTCAGAGCACTGCTCCTTCATCAGGTGGTTGTCATTTTTAACTTGACGATTTCTAACATTGACAGAGTGGACTGGGTCAACCTTAGGACCTGGCAGCAGTGTCCCAAGAATGTGAATGACCTTATGCATGTGGTCAAGATTGTTGACTACGGGTTCATACGACAACTTCTTTGGGCTGGGAGAATGGTCCCTGATAACTCCTTCAGATTGGGAGAATGGTCCCTGATAACTCCATCAGATTGGGAGAATGGCCCATGATAACTCCATCAGATTGGGAGAATGGTCCCTGATAACTCCATCAGATTGGGAGAATGGCCCATGATAACTCGATCAGACTGGGAGAATGGTCCCTGATAACTCCTTCAGATTGGGAGAATGGCCCGTGATAACTCCATCAGATTGGGAGAATGGTCTGTGATAACTCCTTCAGATTGGGAGAATGGCCCGTGATAACTCCATCAGATTGGGAGAATGGCCTGTGATAACTCCTTCAGATTGGGAGAATGGCCCCTGATAACTCCATCAGATTGGGAGAATGGCCTATGATAACTCCATCAGATTGGGAGAATGGTCCCTGATAACTCCTTCAGATTGTGAGAATGGTCCCTGATAACTCCTTCAGATTGGGAGAATGGTCCACGATAAATCCTTCAGATTGGGAGAATGGTCCCTGATAACTCCATCAGATTGGGAGAATGGCCCGTGATAACTCCATCAGATTGGGAGAATGGTCCGTGATAATCCTTCAGATTGTGAGAATGGTCCACGATAAATCCTTCAGATTGGGAGAATGGTCCCTGATAACTCCATCAGATTGGGAGAATGGTCCATGATAAATCCTTCGGGCTGGGAGAATGGTATCCACAGTAGGAGGGATCCTTTCTAAATTAACCTTGTTGTGACCCACTGGAAGATGCATGAATAAAGAATTTAAAAATCATACGTCTCCAGATTATAGTCCAACAGGTTTATTTGGAAGCACTAGCTTTCAGAGAGCTGCTCCTTCATCAGGTGTTTGTGGAACATAAGATCAGAGGACACAGAATTTATAGCAAAAGTTTACAGTGTGATATAACTGAAATTATGTATTGAAAAAGACCTGGATTGTTTGTTAAGTCTCTCATCTTTTAGAGCGGCATGTTGTTTCAGTTCTTTCATATGTAAATTCCAGAACATTCTTAAAGTTACATTCTCAAGTTACTATTTTCCCTTGCTGTCCAGGAAACTGAAGCAAATTTTCCCAGATGCATATATTGTGATCTTCTGATGTGAGTAGAATTGGAATTCTTACAGTGTGGAAACAGGCCGTTTGGCTGAACAAGTCCACACCACCCCTCTGAAGAGTATCCCACCCAGACCCATTACCCTACATTTTCCCCTGACTAATGCACCTAACCTACACTAATGCACCCCTGAACACTATGGGGCAATCTAGCTTGGCCGATTCACCTAACTTACACATCTTTGGATTATGGAAGGGAACTGGAGTACCCACAGGAAACCCATGCAGACATGGGGAGAATGTACAAACTCCACACAGATAGTCGCCCAAGGCTGGAATCAAACCCAGGTCCCTGACACTGTGAGGCAGCAGTGCTAACCACTGAGCCACCGTGCCACCCTGCATAGTATAGTATATAGTACAAAAATATAGTAGCTCAGCACTATATTTGGTGGCCACACACAAGAGTTCTGAGGGCCTCCAACTGACATGTGTAACTGGGCCTGTTCACAAAAGTCAAGCTTTTCAAACCTATGTAAGAGAGTCGGGGAATATGAAGGACTCACAGCCCAAGGACTGGAGAGTTGGAGTTACAGGGAGAGGTTGAATAGGCTGGGACTATTTTTCCTTGGAGTGTCAGAGGCTGAGGGGTGACCTTATCAAGGTTTATAAAATCATGAGGAGCTTGGATAGGGTGAATAGTCAAAGTCTTTTTCCCCAGGATAGTAGTGTAGGTTTAAGGTGAGAGGGGAAAGATTTACAAAGGACCTGAGGGGCAACTTTTTCACACAGATGGTGGTGCATGCATGGAATGAGCTGCCAGAGGAAGAGGCTGGTACAATTACAGCATTTAAAAGGCATCTGGATGGGTATATGAATAGGAAGGTTTTAGAGGGATATGGGTCAATTGCTGGCAATTGGGACTAGCTCAGATTGGGATGTCTGGTCAGCATGGATGAATTGGAGTGAAGGGTCTGTTTCCATGCAGTATGACTCTATGACTCTATGCTGAGTTTTTGGTGAAAGGTCACTGAACCAAAATGCTAACTTTGCAAAATGTGACAGATACTGCCTGACCTGCTGAGTATTTCTAGCACTTTGTGCTTTTGATCAGATTTTCAGAATCCTCGACATTCTGCTTCTCAACATGCTGACTTGCCTTTTCCTGGATATAAACTGGTTTTCTAACTTGCATCTGTTGGTTTGGTAGCAGTTTCAGTGAGAGTCCTGACTTTGAATCTCTGCTGACTGGTTCATCTCTTGGTAAGTGTGGTCGAAGGATAAATATTTGCTGTCAGTCTCCTGCATTCAGAGGCTTGCTGTCTTAAAGCAACCAATCACAAATAGTGTGCTTTTGCTGACAATTGTAGGTCATGGTGAACTTGACATCTTTCTAAATTTGACCTCAAACTACTTGTACACTCAGCAGATTACCGAGTCACCATGTACATGCACACATGTAATTTTAAAAAAAAATCACGACAATGTTTGCTGATAATCCTTGGGCTAAGTAATGAACTCCACATAACACGATCATGTCAGTGTGCCTGTTGAAGCTAGATTAAAGCAGTACAAACAATATCAGGCTGCCCTCTTCATCCCAGTGCTTTATTTCAGATAATTTATTTGCCAGTTTTTCTTCCTTGTGATTGTGTCAAACCTATTGAATCTTCCCCATATCTAAGTTGGATATGGATTGAATTTAAATAGGAGTCAAACATTTATCGTTACATTTTATAATAATCAGTGTTTGCCCTTTTAAAACAGAGATGAGGTAAAGCATTTTAGTGCTCCATTGGAACACTGCAGGAAACCTAAGACAGAGATGATGGGCAAGGAGCACAGTTCCCAACATGCCACTGCGTTCCTTGGCCAACATCTCTGTCTCAGGCTTGCTGCAGTGCTCCAGCGAAGCTCAATGCAAGTTGGAAGAACAGCACCTCATTTTCCACTTGGGAACTCTATAGCCTCCTGGACTCAACATTGAATTCAAGAATTTCAGGGTTTGAGGTACCTTTTCCCATTTCCTTACTCCAACCCTCACACACCAGGAATAAAAACAGAAATTGCCGGAAAGGCTCAGCAGGTCTGGGCAACATCTGTGAAGAGAAATCAGAGTTAACATCTTTGATCTAGTGACCCCACACACCAGACCTTGTCATTATGTGAGCTGCTACCACGCACAACCTTTTCTCAAATATAATAGACCCCATTGGCAATGAGTTATTATCCCAGACCGGTCTTTACCCATACCTTTACCTGTCCAACTTTTTTCTCCCTGATTGGGCTCTATCTCCACCTCTCGTTTACTCCTCCACCCAACCCCACCCCCACCCCACCCCCCAACCCTCCCAACCCATCTTAGAGTCATAGAGTCATAGAGATATGCAGCATGGAAACAGACCCTTCGGTCCAACCCGTCCATGCCGACTAGATATTCCAACCCAATCTAGTCCTACCTGCCAGCACCCGGCCCATATCCCTCCAAACTCTTCCTATTCATATACCCATCCAAATGCCTCTGAAATGTTGCAATTGTACCAGCCTCCACCACTTCCTCTGGTAGCTCATTCCATACATGTTTCACCCTCTGCGTGAAAAAGTTGCCCCTTTAGGTCTCTTTTATATCTTTCCCCTCTCACCCTAAACCTATGCCCTCTAGTTCTGGCCTCCCCGACCCCAGGGAAAAGGCTTTGCCTATTTATCCTATCCATGCCCGTCATAATTTTGTAAACCTCTATTAGGTCACCCCTGAGCCTTCGACGTTCCATGGAAAACAGCCCCAGCCTGTTCAGCCTCTCCCTATAGCTCAAATCCTCCAACCCTGGCAACATCCTTGTAAATCTTTTCTGAACACATTCAAGTTTCACAACATCTTTCCAATAGGAAGGAGACCAGAATTGCACGCAATATTCCAACAGTGACCTAACCAATGTCCTGTACAGCTGCAACATTACCTCCCAACTCCTACACTCAATACTCTGACCAGTGTCAGTTTATCTTCCCTCTGTGTGAAAACCAACCTTTGCCTAGCCACCATCAGTTCTGAAGAAAGGTCACTGAAGCATTAACTCTGCTTTCTCTGCATGGATGCTGCTGGACCTGCTGAGTTTTTCCAGCAATTTCTGTTCTTGTTTACTGGAGAAAGGTTGGTGGTCTAGACGGGAAGGCCGATTTGAAGTGATAATGAGATCAGGCATGATCTGAATAAAATGGAAGAGCAGGCTGAAAGGGCCTAGTCCTATTCCTTGTTTGTATGTTTACATGTTTGGATACAGTTCACTTTGACGGATAGTTCACAATGAGGAACAGTTAATATTGAATGATGTCGTATGCTTAGCTATCGTTAACGTTGGGGTGCAGTTCCTTTGATACAAATAGCTTCTGGTTTCTCACCAATGTGGCCGTTCCTCATTGTGAGGGTCTGAACATAAAGTTGACTTGGAAGCAGGAGTAGGCCCCTTGGTCCCTTGATGAAAGTGAGTACTGCAGATGCTGGAGATGAGAGTCAAGATTAGAGTGGTGCTGGAAAAGCACAGCAGGTCAGGCAGCATCTGAGGAGCAGGAAAATCGACATTTTGGGCAGGATCCCTTCATCAGGAATGATTCCTGATGAAGGGCTTCTGCCCAAAATGTGATTTTCCTGCTCCTCGGATGCTGCCTGACCTGCTGTGCTTTTCTAGCACCACTCTAATCTTGACCCTTGGTCCCTTGAGCCTGCTGTACCATTTAATAGGATCATGACTAATTTGATTACTCCACATTCTCATCTAACCTAATAACCTTTAATTCCTTTGCTTATCCAGAATCTACCTACTATCTATTTGAAGGTATTCATAAAACCTCTACTTCTACTGCCTTTTGAGGATGAGAGTTTCAAAGACAGATGACCATCTGTGAGGAAAATGATGTCCTTATCTCTGTCGTAGGTAGTGACTCTTTATTAAGCAGTGACCCCCAGTTCCAAAATCTCTAGGATACCTCTTTTCCATATACCACTCTGATACAATCCCTCAGGATCTTATATATACATATATCTATGAGTTATTTGAACAGGCACCAAATTCTATCTCTATTTGTTATCTACGTGTACGCACGTTCTGGCAAGGGTAATTGGCTCCTGATCAATTATGGGAACATTGGGTAATATTCATGACCCTTGTGCGTCTCTTCTGTGACATTACCACCATGTCATTCTTTACATTTAAGGAAAGACAATGGTTTCAAATCGATGCCTTTATTAAAATATAGGTGATATATTTAACTCCGTAATCCAAGAGCAAACGTTTTCCTTGAAAACATTTGCCTCGCCCTGTGCATGGTGTTTTGTCTCAACCTGATTCGAGTTAGCTTTACTTACATCTTGGTATTGCCATTTGATACACTGTCCACTAACCACACCAGCAGACAGAGTAAACTTGCAGCACTGAAAAGCAAAGATTGGATACAAAAATTACCTATGCAGTTGCAGTGAAGTTTTCTGGCTCACCTTACAGTTTGTGCTCTAATGGAGGTTTAACAACAGCTGCTCAGATTGTGGTCAAATGGAATTCAGCTTCTCTATAATTAAACAGCAGATAGTGTGCACGAACAATCAAAATGAGTTTGACTTGTGAGGTGAACATGTATAAGCATGTAAATAAATTGGGGAGGCAACTCCTAACAGCATGCAAGAGAAATTTATGGAGCAATATCATGATAGCATTCAATTTTGTCAAATGGTCCTCTTGTAAGGATTATACATAATATTTCAAAGGAACGCATCTCACTATCTACCTGTGCTCTCTGGTGGTCCTAAGCTTTCCACTAAACTGTTCAGCAGGTTCAGTGCATTCCAAATCATAATGTCTCTTTGTTATTTTTCACAACCTTCTGTGCTTGTTAATATCCTCTGTGGAATTGCAATGTTATCCTTCACCTTGCCTAATTACTGAATTTAGAGGATCTGTCATCAGCTGTAGACTTTGGCACACTTGGTGGTTAGATTTTATTTTTGTTGTTGTTCCATTCATTCCTAAGGTAATTTGATTTCACCCTTGCTCCTCAATAAAGTGACAATGCTACCTGCCGTTCGGGTGTACTGATCAAATCAGTCACTTAGTTTCTGGTCTTTACCCTTTGAGCAAAGTGGTTAATTGTACCTATACTTTGTAAACATTCAGTTGGGAGGATGAGAAGGGAGAGGAGAACAGATCTGATATTTCTCTTTCATTTATCAATCTGTCTCTTGTAATGGATTGCACTATAGTTATTCTGTCTATGGCTCTATTCATTCTCAAATCCGAATCATAGAGTCATGTTTGGTGGCCTGGTTTTGAACAATCTTTGATGTTTATCAATCATCTCAACGTGTTCATTTCATCTTTCTTTCTCCTTGTTACTGGGATAAACGCCTGACCTCACTAGTTGAAAGATGTGTGCCTTGCATATCATGGTTCCTTCTCTGGCTCCTTTCCAGTTGACATAAGGGTCATTCGCTTTCCGCATTACTTCCTAAAAACTCACATTTTACGTCATAACATAAATGGAGGAAATCAACTTTGGGAAAGATCTTGGAACCTCTGAGATTCTTATAGAAAAAGAGGGGAACTGATGATCCTGCACTGTAGAACCATGCATTGGGACATTCAGAGTCAAGAGTGTTGTGCTGGAAAAGCACAGTATATCAGGCAGCATCCGAGGAGCAGGAGAATTGGCGTTTCGGGCATAAAAGTCCTTCATCAGGAGTGAGACTTGTGGGCTGGGTTGGACTGAGAGATAAATGGGAGGGGAGTGGGGTTGGGGGAGAAGGGAGCTGAGAATATGATAGATAGATGAAGGTGAGGAAGAAGGTGATAGGTCGGAGAGGAGGGTGGAGTGGCTAGATGGGAAAGGTGATGGACAGGTCAGGCGGGTGGTGCCGCATTGGAGGCTTGGGACTGGGATAATGTGGGGGGTGGGAAATGAGAAAAACTGGTGAAATCCACATTGATCCTGTGTGGTTGCGGGGTGCCAAGGTGGAATAAGAGGCATTCTTCCCTCAGCATTGGGTGGTAAGGGTTTGGTGATGGAGGAGGCCTCAGGACCTGCATGTCTTTGACAGAGTGGGAGAGTGAGTTGATGTGTTCAGCCACAGGGCGGTGGGGTTGGTTGATGTGGGTGTCCCAGAGATGTTCTCTGAAACGATCCGGAAGTAGGCGTCCTGTCTCCTCGATGTTGAGGAGATTACATCGGGTGCAACGGATACAGAGAAATGACACTGGTGGAGGGACGGGTACATTTCTGTTGGATGTATAAGGATTTTTTGGGGCCTTGGACGGAGGTGAGGGGAGTGATGTGGGCACAGGTTTTCTACTTCCTGCGGTGGCAGGGGAAGGTGCCGGAAGTGGGGTGAGGGCTGGTGGGGGGTGGCATGGATCTGACAAGGGAATTGCGCCGGGAATGGTCTCTCCAGAATGCTGTACGGATGGAGAGAGAAATATATCTCTGGTGGTGGGGTCTGTTTGTAGGTGGCGGCAGTGGCGGAGGATGAAAATATTATCTCGGTGGTGGGGTCTGTTTGTAGGTGGCGGCAGTGGCGGAGGATGATGCGATGTATGCGGAGGTTGGTGGGGTGGAAGGTGAGGACCAGGGCATTTCTGTCCCTGTTGCATTGGGAGGGGTGGGGTTCAAGGGAGGAGGTGTGTGAAGTGGAGGAGATGTGCTGGAGGGCATCATTGACCATGTGGGAAGGGAAATTGCGATCTTGGAAGAAAGAGGCCATCTGGGATTTTCTGAGGTGGAATTGGTCATCCTGGGAACAGATGTGTCAGAGGCGGAGGAATTGGGAATAAGGGACGGCGTTTTTACAGGAGGTAGGGTGGGAGGAGGTGTAGTCCAGGTAGCTGTGGGAGTCAGTGTACTTGTAGTAAATATCTGTGGTTAGTCAGTCGCCGGAGATGGAGATAGAGAAGTCCAGGAAGGGGAGGGATGCGTCTGAGAATGCCCACGTGAATTTGAGGTTGGGGTGAAAGGTGTCAGTGAAGTTGATAAACTGTTCAACCTCCTTGTGGGAGCACGAGGTAGCGCCGATACAGTCATCGATGCAATGGAGGAAACAGGTGCGGGGTGGTGCAGGTTTAACTGCGGAAGACGGACTGTTCCACATACCCGACATTCAGGAAAGCTACCTGATTTATTATACAGGGCGAAAGTGAGGACTGCAGGTGCTGGAGATCAGAGTCAAGATTAGAGTGGTGCTGGAAAAGCACAGCAGGTCAGGCAGCATCCGAGGAGCAGGAAAATCGATGTTTCGGGAATAAGGGACTGATGAAGGGCTCCTTGATTTATTATACTGCCAATATGCTCTTGATCACAAAACAATCAGGAGAGCAAAAAAAGGGCGTGAAAGAAATGGTGGTGGGCAAGACTGAGGAGAATCCCAGGATATTCTATATCAGGAGGAAGAGAATAACCAGGGAAACAGTGATGCCCACTGGGGACCAATGAGGCAATCTCTGCATGAAGCCAGAGGACATTCGTAGAGCATTAAATGAGTTCTTCACAGCTGTCTTCACAAGATGTGAGTACAGAATTTGAGAAGATGGACTGTGAAGTTCTCGCGCAGATTGATATGAGAAGTGAGGAGATATTGGAAGGCTTGGCAGATCTAAAAGTTGACAAATCTCCAGGTTTGGCTGCATTGTAATCCCAGGTAGCTGTGAGACGAGGGAGGAAATTTCAGGGGCCCTGGTCCCAATTTTTAAATTGTCTCTGGCCATAGGGGAGTTGCCAGACACCAGCCCATTTTACAAGAAGGATGGTCGATAGACCAAGGGAACTATGAACCAGTGAGACTAACATCAGCGGTAGGGAAACTTGGAGAAAATAATGAAGGAGTAAATTAATCTCCATTTTGAGAGGCAATGTTTGATCAGTGCTAGGCAACATGGCTTTGTCAGATGGAGGGTATGTCTAACAAATCTGGTGGAACTTTTTAAAGGAGGTGATCAAGTGTTTGGATGAGGGTAGGACATATGGATTTCAGCAAGGCCATGGACAACATTCCACATAGGAAACTGATAAAGAAGGTAAAAGCTCATGGGATCCATTGTAACTTGGCAAGTTAGATCCACAATTGGCTTAGTGACAGGAGACAGAGAGTGCTCGTACAAGTCTGTTTGTGTGACTGGAGTCAAGTGTGCAGTGGGATACCACAGGGAGCAGTCCTACATCTCTCAGTGTTTGCGATAATTATAAATGATGTAGCTGAGAATGTGGGTGGGATCATAAGTGAATTTGTGCACGGGTCAGTTGGCCAGGTGTTCAACAATAAGGGAGAAGGTGTTAGGATATAGGAGGTAACAGCTGATCAGATGGGCAAATCAGTGACAGTTTGAACTCTGATAAATGTGAGATGATGCACTTTGGAAGAAGGATCAGAAGGGGAGCCCTCAATGAATGGCAGCACATGAGGAAGCTCAGAGGAACAGAGGGATCTTGCGGTGCTTGTCCACAAATCCCTGAATGTGACAGGACAATTTAATAGGGTATTTAAGAAGACATACGGGATACCTGTCTTTATCAGTTAAGGTGTAGATTATAAGAGCAGAAAGGTCATGCTGGAGCTGTACAGAATTTTGGTTCAGCCACAGCTGGAGTACTGTGTATAGCAGTTCTGGTTATCGTGCTATAGGAAGGATGTGATTGCATTGGAGACGGTGCAGAGGAGATTCACCAGGATGTTGCCTGGAATGGAACATTTCACTAATGAAGAGCAGCTGGATAAGCTCATTTTACTTTGCTCAAAAACTGCATGAATCCATGTAAGATTCTATACATTCATTTTGTTAGATTAGAATCAGTCTATACGTTGTGGCACAGACAGTATCCACAGGGGAGCTCACACCTTCAATACAGTGTCCGGGCTGACAGACACCAATTGTTAAAGTTCACTTGAGAATGTAACTTTTTAAAAAAGTTTTATGATACACATATGAAAGAACTGAAACTAACATGGTCATTCTAAAGGATGAGAGATTTAAACAATCCAGGTATTTTTCAATGTGTAATTTCAGTTCCATCACACTGTAAACTTTTGCTATAAATTCTGTGTCTTACAATCTTATACTCCACAACCACCTGATGAAGGAGCAGCACTCTGAAAGCTAGTGCTTCCAATTAAACCTGTTGGACTATAACCTGGCGTCGTGTGATTTTTAACTTTGTACACCCCAGTCCAACACCAGCATCTCCAAATCATGGATAAGCTCAGGTTGTTTTCTTTTGGAGCAGAGAAAGTTGAAGAGGAACCTGATAGAGGTCTATGAGATTATGAGGAGCATGAACTTGGTGAATAGAAAGCAGCTGTTCCCCTCAGTTGTAGGGTCAACAATAGGAGGCATCGTTTTAAAATGAAAGGTAGGAGATTTAGATGAGATTTGAGGTAAATCCCTTTCACCCAGAGGCTGATGGAGGTCTGGAATGTATGGCCTGGGAAGGTAGTTGAGGTGGGAAACCTCTCAACCTTGGAAAAGTATTGGATGAGCACTTGAAATGTCATAACATGCAAGGCTATGGCCTACTGTGGGAATGTGGGACTAGTGGGCGGCATGGTGGCACAGTGGTTAGCACTGCTGCCTCACAGCGCCTGAGACCCGGGTTCAATTCCCGACTCAGGCGACTGACTGTGTGGAGTTTGCACGTTCTCCCCGTGTCTGCGTGGGTTTCCTCCGGGTGCTCCGGTTTCCTCCCACAGTCCAAAAGATGTGCAGGTCAGGTGAATTGGCCATGCTAAATTGCCCGTAGTGTTAGGTAAGGGGTAAATGTAGGGGTATGGGTGGGTTGCGCTTCGGTGGGTCAGTGTGGACTTGTTGGGCCGAAGGGCCTGTTTCCACACTGTAATCTAATCTAATCTAGTGTAGGTGGTAGTATCGTTTTGGCAGTACAAAGTCAAAGGGCCATATTCTGTACGATTCTGTAATTTTATGATTCTATTCTGGTTGAGGAAAGTTACTCAGCTCCCAATGAGGAGCACGCTGTAATTTCTTCCTCACCTCATTACAACGTATTGATTATTTCTTGATTTGCCTCCATTACTCTGTTAAAAAAATGCATCAATCATTCAATTGAAGAGGAATCCCCTTGTATTAGTCACCAAAGAATCTGGGAATGGTTTCTGTTCTGTTCACTCCTTCCTTTTGCCGACAGCTTAAATTTTTTTCCCCTTAGAAAAGATTTCCAAGTAACACAGGAAACTGACTGCATCAAAGAACACCTGTGGTTTGTGCTTTTGGCTCATCGTTGCTTCAAACTGCAGTCAATACCTGTGACGTTTCCACATTTCTTCTGTTTTTCTGAAAGGAGCGCAGACTCTGCATCTATTAAACTCAAGCAATGCAACACTCTTCTCATTACCTCATTGCTTCACAAACTTTATCCCACTGGTGAGATTTGAAAATTATCACAATTCCACCCCCCCCCCCCCCCCCCAAGTCAGAATGGTGAGAGGACAGGGGCAAAGTGATGGCAGAGAGCCCTGTGAAAGCCAGGGCTGTCTCTCAGACTGTAATAAGTTAGTCAGAAGTGCTCATCGGCCACTGCTGCCTGGGATTTTAGGAACTTGGAATATGAACTTGTTACCCCACTTGGATCCTGACCCTCCCACTTTGCGATAGTGGCTACCTGGGCAGAATGGATAGTGAGGTGCAGTGACTGACAGCCAATGTGGCAACAAAAATGTATCTTTCACGTACTTTCAGCTAATATGGGCGGCACGGTGGCTCAGTGGTTAGCACTGCTGCCTCACAGCTCCAGAGACCCGGTTTCAATTCCCACCTCAGGCAACTGTCTGTGTGGAGTTTGCATGTTCTCCCTGTGTCTGTGTGGGTTTCCTCCGGGTGCTCAGGTTTCCTCCCACAGTCCAAAAATGTACAGGTTAGGTGAATTGGCCATGCTAAATTGCCCGTAGTGTTAGGTGAAGGGGTAAATGTAGGGGAATGAGTCTGGGTGGATTGCCCTTCGAAGGGTCGCTGCGGACTTGTTGGGCCGAAGGGCCTGTTTCCACACTGTAAGTAATCTAATCGAATAATTTTATGCATATCGAATTTCAGCTATAAGATTAGAACGTAGAGCTTGTGAGAGCTGGTGACATTCTCTGTATGTCACCATTGTTAATGTTTTATTGCATGTCAATGTGTACATTAATCGACTGACATGCGAAATGCCACACCCGATTCACTAATTTTCACTTGTAATATTTGTTGCATTGAGTTTTGTTAACATTTGACAAGTTAATTTCCTGAAGACGTTATTAGCACTTCATGCTCCGTAAGTCCTGAACAATGCAGTGTTTGGACTGGACATAACTCGGAGAGATTAAGTACCATGCAACTCCCATGATGGAACATGTCAAAAGAACTGCTAGCAATGTTTCTGTTTATTTTGATTGCAATGGCTTTATGTAATGATTTTGTAGATTCGGTTTACTAGGGTTTCTCACTGGGACTGGGCAGAGGGAAAGACCATCACTTAGTGCTTCACTCTGGCAGCAGGAAGCATGTTTCCGCTGATGGGTGAGTGCCGAACCAGAGGACACAGCTTAAAAATACGGGGTAGACCATTTAGGACAGAGATGAGGAGAAACTTCTTCACCCAGAGAGTGGTGGCTGTGTGGAATGCTCTGCCCCAGGGGGCAGTGGAGGCCCAGTCTCTGGATTCATTTCAGAAAGAGTTGGATAGAGCTCTCAAAGATAGTGGAATCAAGGGTTATGGAGATAAGGCAGGAAGAGGATACTGATTAGGAATGATCAGCCATGATCATATTGAATGGCGGTGCAGGCTCGAAGGGCTGAATGGCCTACTCCTGCACCTATTGTCTATTGTCTATTACTTTCCTTTGTTCACCCGTTTTGTTGGCAGAGCAAAGCTAACATTTCAACATTGGGTGGAACACTCATTCCCCATACACAAACACACATAGACACACTCTCACACCTATACAGACACACATAAACACACTCATCTACACAGATATACACACACACATACACAGACATATACACACTGATTCTCACACACAGATACACACACACACTCAGTCTCACACATACAGACACACTCTCACACTCTCTCACACATAAACAGACTCTCACACACAGATACACTCACACACAGACACAACACTCACACAGACACACAGACACACAGACATATAGACATTCATTCTCTCACAGACACACACATTTATTCTCACACTTACAGATATACACACACACAGATACAAACGCACACATACACACTCATTCTCACACACAGATAAACACACTCTCTCACACAAACAGATATGTATATACACACACACACTCCAGGTAACCTTGGGATTCTCCACCTTTTTATTGAATATAGCTCCAATCAGTTTCCATCCTCCTCCACCCATCTAAACCGGTTCTTTTCTTTTAACTCATTCCATTTCCTCTGAAGAAAAGATGTTACTATGGTTACTGATTCAGTGTTTGCAACTTTTCAGAAAAATAGAAAGGCATTTAGAACATTGTATGGGTGTTGACTGCAGCAGGTTTGCTTGTCTTTTTGTGAGCTATATGGAACTTCTTTGTTCCAGTCCAAGTTGGAACCCTGCTCCTCCAAACCTTTAATCCTGTTTTCTGGTATGGGTGTATCAAGACTGTTTCCTGCTCACTCCATAAACAAGAAAAGATTGTCAAGTTTGCTTCTAATTTTCACCCTTTTCTCATCTTCATGCTGTTTTTCTGGATTTTAAGTTTGCTTCTTCAAATTTCCTGTCTCGGTTTTAGGCTATCAATGAATGTTAGAAGGCCACTGATTCCCACAGCTACTCGATGACACTTCCTCACACCTTGCTTCGTGGGAGGACTGCAATCCATTCTCTACATTTCTATCACTATGTCACATCTGTTCTAAAAGGACATTCTATCACCCTAACTGAGGATCCTCCTCCACTGTGGTTGACAAGCCCTTCACTGCGTTTTCATTGAAGCATAAAATCCCTACAGAGCAGAAAGAGGCCATTCGGCCCACCGAGTATGCACTGACTCTCCGAAGAGCCACACCCCACCCTATCCCTCTAACTCCACATTTTTGACCACAGTCAATCCACCTGACCTGCACATTCCTGGACATTATGGGGCAACTTATTGTGGCCAATCCACATAACCTGCACACTTTGGACCAAGTGTCTTTACTGACCCTTTTCCTGAAGTTCTTTTCTCATCTCTTCCTCTCCTTTGGAAATCAATAGCAGGGTTCATCTAGATCTCCACTTCCATCCCATCAACTTCCATATCATCCTTCACCATTTCCACCACATCCAGCATGATGCCATCACTGAACACACCTTCCCTTCCCATTCCAGTCTTCCGAAGGGACCATTCCCCACGTGAAACCCTGGTTGGCTTCTCCGTCACCATCACCACCACATCCCCTTTCCATTTTTCCTGTGAGGATATGAAGCAACTGCTCTTTCCTCACCGTCCAATGTCCCAAATATTCTTTCCAGGTGGAGTAGTGTTTTTCCTCTTTCAATTCTGTACTCATTGTTCAGTGTGGATTCCTCCACATTAAGAAGATAAAGTGCAGGTTGTGTGACAGATTTGCCGAACATCTTCACTCAGTCCAAGAGCGTGACTCTAACTTTCCAGTTCCTTCCCATAATTTTGAAATAATCGGTTTCGACTCAAAATGCAGAGCTTTCATTGAAAGTGTTTCTTGCAGTCCTCTTTGTGGCTGGCAGTTTGATACCTTATGCTCCCTGGAAGTGTATTAGTTCCTAGCACTTTATGGATAATACAATAGGTTTGGTGATTAGCAGTTTGGTAGGAATAGGATCAAGGGAGCTAGAGTGACGTGGACAGACAAGAGGACGTTAAGTGTGTGAAAGAGAAGATAAGGTGGAAACTAGACCAGGAGGTGAGATCAGGGCGATGACATAAGAATATTTGAGGACAGATGGGGAAAGGAGGTGAGGGCGGTGAAACAGGATTAAGGGATTCAAAGAGACTGTCCTTGTGTTCAGTGGAGATCTTGGCATAATGAGCAGTTTTAGCAGTGTTGTACATGGTCTGACAGTAGAGTCGTAGAGTGACAGAGATATACAGCATGGAAACAGACCCTTCAGTCCAACTCATCCATGCCGACCAGGCATTCTAATCTAATCTAGCTTTATTTGTCAGCGTTTGGCCCATATCCCTTTAAACCATTTCTATTCATATACCCATCCAGATGCTTCTTAAATGTTGTAAATGTATCAGCCTCCTCCACTTCCTCTGGCAGCTCATTCCATACATGCCCCTTTTATATCTATCCCCTCTCACCCTAAACCTATGCCCTCTAGTTCTGGACTGCCCCAAACCAGGGAAAAGACCTTGTCTATTTATCCTATCCATGTCCCTCATGATTTTATAAACCTCTATAAGATCACCCCTCAGCCACTGACATTCCAGGGAAAACAGCCCCAGCCTGTTCAACCTCTCCCTATTGCTCAAATCCTCCAACCCTGGCAACATCTTTGTAAATCTTTTCTGAACCCTTTCAAGTTTCACAACATCCTTCTGATAGGAGGGACCCTAGAATTGTATGTAATATTCCAAAAGTGGCCTGACCAATGCCCTGTACAGCTGCAACATGACTTCTCAACTCCAATACTCAATGCTCTGACCAATAAAGGAAAACATACCAAATGCCTTCTTCACTATCCTATCTACCTGTGACTCCACTTTCAAGGAACTATGAACCTGCACTCTAAGGTCTCTCTCTGTTCATCAGCACTCCCCAGGACCTTACAATCAAGGGTACAAGTCCTGCTCTGATTTGCCTTTCCAAATGCAGCACCTCACATTAACTTTATGTGGTCATGCCAGATCTGATATTGAACAGCCAACCAGTTTTCCGTAATAACTGATCAAGTTCCTTCGACATAACAGGGTGGGAGACCAATATACCTGAGAGAAAGACCATGGAAAACAATTCTTTTGATGGGGACTAATGAGATCAAAGAGGCATGTGATGGTGCATCTCAGCTCCTTAGTAACTGCAGAAACGTTGTTTTGAACAGATACTAAACGGCTGGAACTTTGTTAGTGCAGCGAGGTTGGGGTAATAGTGGTAGTTGTGAAATTGACAGAAACTGTCTTATTAGTTTTCCAGAATCCAATGGAAACAATTTCAAATTAAAGTGTACTCTAAGTTTCTTTGTAGCCGTTTCAGCATTTGAATTGAATTAGAATTAGCTTTATTGTCACATGTACTCAAATGAGTGACAGGGAAAGGTTTGCAAGTCACCACATTCTGGCACCATCTTAGGTACAAAGGTACCTACATAGCGATTCTTAAGAACAAATGCTTAGGAAAAGAAATTATAAAACTAAAGATATAAAATGTCCAGTGTTATAGATCTTAGGAATAAATTGGAGAAATAAAAAGTTCAGAATAACAGTCTTTTCAACGCAGTCCACACTGGCACCTAGCCTCCAGTAACTGAAAGAGAGACCCCCCTCCACCCCCATTACCTCGCTGTTGCCTGCACTGCACCGACCAATGGAGGAGTCATCACCTTTTTCAGGTGCCATCTTTTCTCCAGTGGGCCCACCTCGCTGGCTCTGCTGAATCCACACTTGCCCCGAAACCAGGAGGCCCCAGTCCGGGGCTACCACAACTCCAACTCCACTGCTGCCTCAGTAATGCCAGGAATTCCCACTCCGGGCACACCACACTACCGCCCTGAAAGGAGCGGTGCAAAGTCTGAGCGAACGTGACTGATTCTTCTGAGATAGTCGAATGGTGAATTATTCTCACAAAAACATTTTCTGTGAGTCCCTGTACATCTCCTACTTTGCTGTCTCAGCTCTGGCATCATCCGAAAATATAACTGAATGGTCAGACAGATGGAACACTTTATTGGTGTACTTCATTTTGCATTAAGGAACTACCTCGAAGTTCAATCAGTCAGTTCAGAAGTAATTCACGTTTCTAATTTTACTTATTGCAAGAATGAACTTATTCCAGAACCAAATGAAATGTGACTGGTGAAATTTGTCTGAATTAGTATTCTCTTTGAATTTGGGAAGGGCACTGGCAAAGCAGATCTTTAATCTCAACACTGAGTAGCCAAAATCCATCTGTCTGCTGTCTGTGTTGATACCTCAGTGATTGCTGTTATCAAATCCACTGACTTTTGAGTTTCAATCATCCCATTGTAATCTAGAATCTTCCGTTTGTGCAAGACGACTGAGCCAGATCCGGATAGTAAACATTTGCTGACAGTTTTTTTTATTTGTCAGAATATAAGTCACTTATGGTGGTTTGATTCTTTCCTTAGACACAAAATAACAAAGAAAAATAGTTTGAAGTATGTTTGTCTTTTATACTTACTGCCAGAAGCAATATTCGTTCATTTCCAATGGAAGAGTTTAGGGGGATAAGACCCCAATGTTGGCAAATGGGATTAGATCAGTTTAGGATATTTGTTCAGTACAGATGAGATGGACTGAAGGGTCTGTTTCCGTGCTGTACAACTCTATGACTCTGTCGTGTGATTTCCAGGAAGGTATTAGATTTGTTGGAATTCCACTCCCTTGCTCAATGGGTTCAATGCTCGCTCAAAATCATTGATGCAACAATTACACATACATAGCAGCCTGAATTGTTAACACTGTTTATCTCTTCACAGACCTGCAGCATGTTTTCAGCATTTTGTGTTCTTATTTCAGATTGCCAACATCCAAGTACTTTGTTCCTGTACATAAGAGGGACATGTATTGTGAAATGGAGATCACATCTATTCCCCAGTTGCTGCAGTGAGACTGTTCATGATACAAACACCATGCTGGGCACACTGCTAAGTACTTGATGAATAACTTACTGACTCTTTGTTAACTTCTAAGTCGAAACATGCAATATCTCAGCCACTAAAGAAATATAGACCGTGTGGTCAAATTGCAAAGATATTCCTGAATATTCTGCTCTTAAATTAGATACTTAACAATCAGTCTATGACACAAACACATTTCTGTTTTCTTTTAATTCACTTGCGGAATGTGGGCATTGCTGTATGTGCCAGTATTTATTGCCCGTCCCTAGTTGCCCTTGAGAAGGTGGTGGTGAGCTGCCTTCTTGAACCACTGCAGTTCACCTGCTGACCACAATGCTCTCAGGGAGGCAATTTCTGGATTTTGGCGCAATTGATTTAATTTCTTTATGGAAATAACTTGACTATGATTAATAGTTTGGTAGATTCTGTTACGTTTAGATACAATGGGTTAGCATTTTATATCATTCACTGGAGAAGATAGCTATAAATTCTTATTTGTATTTATTTCTAATTTATCAGCTGCATTTAGAATCACAGAGCACAGTGTACAGAATAGACTTTGCATCTGTGCCAGTCACAAACAGTCACCCAAGTATTACAATCTCATTTTCCTGCATTTGGCCCATAGCAATGCAGCTGTATTTACATTTAGATCCTGTTCCCAATTCAGAGAGAAATTTGTATTTTCCGAAAGTATAAAAGCCTTTCTTATTTCTAAGATACACCAGAGGAGCTTACAACATTGCTGCCTTGCATTAGTGTCATCTGTTTCTCAATCTCCACAAATGGGAACAGTTTCTCTCTATCTAAACTGCTCAGGTCCCTCATGACCTCACCTTGCCTTTTGTGCTTTGTCCCCTCAGTGAGAAATATGATGCTTAGTGACATAGGCTCAGGGGTTAGCACTGCTGTCTCACAGCACCAGGGACCCACTTTCGATTCCACCCTTGGGCGACAGTGTGTGTGGAGTCTGAACATTCTCCCCATGTCTGCGTGGGTTTCCTCTGGGTGCTCCGGTTTCCTCCCACAGTCCAAAGATGTGCAGCTTCCAAAGATTGGAAATTGTCCATAATGTCCAGGGATGTGTTGGTTACTCGATTAGTTATGGGAAATGCAGGGATCCAGGAATGGGGTGGATCTGGATGGGATGCTTTTCAGAGGGTCGTTGTGGACACGATGGGCCGAATGGCTTGCTTCCACACTATAGGGATTCTATGATTTATATTATTTCTGCTTTGCCATTTAGTGCAGACACAAAGGAGGGAAGCTACCATGGTTGTCAACAGCCTTCAGTCAAGACAAACGGGACAGCCTTCTATCGGGGGTGGGGTTTAGCACAGTAAGTCAAGGGCAGCCTCTGATACCATCCCAGGGTCTTGGACAGACAGTCAATCAGCTACTCTGGGCAGGCAAAACCAGAATGCTCTCTTCAGAAGGGATTAGGAGGTTAATGTGCCCTATTGGGGTCAATATTCCTCCAGATTTGCAAGAAAGACAGATATTAGGGGAGATGAAAGTGGGTGGCACAGTGGTTACTCTCCATGATAGTGGGGTCGTGGTCATGTCCCGAGCGAGGGAGCAGGCCCAGGGCATACAGCCATAATGGGTTGGTTGGGTTGGGGTTGAGGCGGGTAACAGCCAGTGAGGGATGACATTACAGGCACCAATGAGAGTGGTAGAGAGCCTTGGTGAGAGGTGGGCTCAATAACAGAGACAGACTGAGCGGAGGTATCAGAGACAAGATGGTGGCACTTACGCTGGCAGAGTGAAGAAAGTTGTTGGCCTTCTTTCTACAGTGATGGGCATTCCTCCAGATGGTTGAGACTGCATTGGCCTGGGATACGGTGTGGGGAGTTGGTGCAACCTGAGGTTGGCACAGTCTGGTATATGGTCTCTACTGGGGGAAGAACAGGTTCAACCCATGTACCACCCCGTCCTCCAGGTCCTTGCCCCCATAATAGGCCACCGATATTTTGAGGCAAATCTGAGAAACAGTTCTGGATGCACAGTGGGTTTTAAGAATGGTGAGAATGCAGTGGTGAATTCTGGGATATCTGCTGAGTGATGAGTTGCTTAGGAATGAATCGTGGTAAGATTGGGCAGGAATCAAATGTGAGGGATGTCAGGGATGGGTAGTTAATGCAGCGAGTTTGGTGAGATACAACAGGTAAGACACAAAAAGCAAAATACAAAGAGTGAATGAGCTTGGCCTCATAGTGGAAGTCCCTCCAAACAATTCAACTCGAAAGAGATGGAAGATTCTGCTAAATGCCTGAGAAGGTGGTGGAAGCAGATTCAATCTTGTCTTTTAAATGAGAATAGGATAATTATCTGAACAGATAGGAAATGCAGGGCTCAGAGCAAAGTATGTGGAAGTATGACTAGCTCTTACAGAGAGCCAGCACAGAGAATACAGACCGAATGGCCTTCATCTGTACGGTAACTATTATTCTACGAATACGTCTTCAATGCTTCTGCCTGTCCTGCTGAATGTTGATGGTATTTTCTGTTTCAATTTTTGTTTAAACAACCTTCTGGTAATTATAGCTCACAGTGTAACTGTCAGGCTGAGGAAATGGAAACCTACTGCTTAGTTGAGGAATGTCCTTCAGGAGAATGGTATGATGTCGCATGAATTCAATCCCAGGAATCATAGAAGAGGGAAGGCCTGCAGAGGAAACAAAACTGTTGCAAAGCGATCAATGGCAGGATTATCAACTTGTGAAACCTCCCAATACAGTACACCCAATGGCAGGCAGTAAACGGCAGGAGGAAGAGGTTCCTGGTCAGTCGAGTGATGGGAACAACAGTGGACTGTCACTGTCCATAGCTCCACACCACAGTGTGAACGTTGCCATGGCAACTTGGACTTCCTGTGTGAATTCTAACACCCCACCATAAGTTCAGTTTAAGGATTTTGTTTTCTGTGTGTTTGTTGTGATGCAAGCTTTATTTTAGGATGTGCCCTTGAGATACTAACAGATAGTAACAATATCACTTTCCAAAAAAACATTTTGGGTTTTTGTATTTGTCTCTTCTTCAGAATAGTTCTGAAGAAGGGTCTTGCTGTACATGAAATATTAATTCTCTCTCTCCATAGATGCTACCAGGCCGGCTGAGTTTCTCTGGCGTTCTCTGTGTTTAGAACATAGAACAGTACAGCACAGGAACAGGCCCTTCGGCCCACCATATCTGTCCCGACCATGATGCTATTCTAAACTAATTCCATCTGCTTGCAAATGGCCCGTATCCCTTTGTCCTCTGCCTGTTCATGTGTCTGTCTAAATGCCTTTTAAACGTTGCTATTGTATCTGCTTCTCCAACCTCCCCTGGCAGGAGGTTCTAGGTACCTATTATCCTCTGTGTAAAGACTTTTCCTTGCACATCTCCTTTAAACCTTTCCCCTCCCACCTTAAACCTATGCCCCCTAATATTTGACATTTCCACCCTGGGAAAGAAACTCTGATGATCTACCCGATCCAATCCTCATAATTTTATATAATTCTATCAGATTGCCCCTCAGCCTCTGATACTCTAGCAAAAACAATCAAAGTTTGTTCAATCTCTCCTTCTAGCTAATCCAGGCAAAATCCCTGGTAAACATCTTGTGCATCTTTTCCAAAACCTCCACATCCTTCTTACATTTTGGTGGCAGAAGGATGCACAATATCTACTTTTTGTCATTTACATAAATGATTTGGATGCGAGCATAAGAGGTACAGTTAGTAAGTTTGCAAGTGACACCAAAATTGGAGGTTAGTGGACAGCGAAGAGGGTTACCTCAGATTACAACAGGATCTGGACCAGATGGGCCAATGGGCTGAGAAGTGGCAGATGGAGTTTAATTCAGATAAATGCGAGGTGCTGCATTTTGGGAAAGCAAATCTTAGCAGGATTTATACACTTAATGGTAAGGTCCTAGGGAGTGTTGCTGAACAAAGAGACCTTGGAGTGCAGGTTCATAGTTCCTTGAAAGTGGAGTTGCAGGTAGATAGGATAGTGAAGGCGGCGTTTGGTATGCTTTCCTTTATTGGTCAGAGTATTGAGTACAGGAGTTGGGAGGTCATGTTGTGGCTGTACAGGACATTGGTTAGGCCACTGTTGGAATATTGCATGCAATTCTGGTCTCCTTCCTATCGGAAAGATGTTGTGAAACTTGAAAGGGTTCAGAAAAGATTTACAAGGATGTTGCCAGGGTTGGAGGATCTGAGCTATAGGGAGAGGCTGAACAGGCTGGGGCTGTTTTCCCTGGAGCGTCGGAGGCTGAGAGGTTTACAAAATTATGAGGGGCATGGATAGGATAAATAGGCAAAGTCTTTTCCCTGGGGTGGCGGAGTCCAGAACTAGAGGGCATAGGTTTAGGGTGAGAGGGGAAAGATATAAAAGAGACCTAAGGGGCAACTTTTTCACGCAGAGGATGGTACGTGTATGGAATGAGCTGCTAGAGGATAGGGTGAAGGCTGGTACAATTGCAACATTTAAGAGGCATTTGGATGGGTATATGAATAGGAAGGGTTTGGAGGGATATGGGCCGGGTGCTGGCAGGTGGGACTAGATTCGATTGGAATATCTGGTCAGCATGGATGGGTTGGACTGAAGGGTCTGTTTCCATGCTGTACATTTCTATGACTCTATGATTCTATAAACCAAATGTGGCTTGATCAAAGTCTTATACAATTGCAACAACTTTTATACTAAATGCCCCCAAACAATGAAGGAAAGCATGCTATGTGCCTTCCCTACCACTGGTGTTGCCACTTTCAGGGAGCTATGGGCTTGGACCCCTGTATATCAGCACTCCTAAGGATCCTGCTATTTACTGTATAATTTCCTCTTGTATTTGACCTCCTAAAATGGATCATCTCACACTTGTCGAATTAAACTCCATCTGCCATTTCTCTCCAACTTTCCAGCTGATCCATAACCTGATGCATCCTTTGATATCCTTCCACACTATCCACAACACCACCAATTTCCATGTCATCTGCAAATTTACTAATCAGACCACTGGCATTTTTATCCAAATATATCACCCTATTATATAGTGTATATATTATCTCACACTATTTATTTCAGATTTCCAGTGTCCGCAATATTTTGCTTTTATTGGCGAGTTCTTATATTTTATATAGTGTGGCGCTGGAAAAGGCACAGCAGGTGAGGCAGCATCTGAGGAGCAAGAAGTCCTGATGAAGCGTTATGCCTGAAATGTTGACTCTTGCTCCCCAGATGCTGCCTGAACTGCTGTGCCTTTTCCAGCGCTGCGCTTTATCAACTCTGGCTCTCCAGCATCTGCAGTCCTCACTATCTCCTAGTTTATTATATTTGCCTTGTTTGTTCATTGGTAGAGGCCATATTGTCATTTTTAATGCTCTAAGTATGATGCTCGACTCAACTAGTGTGACCCAGTTTTGTCTGCGTGACAGATGTGATGTTTACAGTTGTGACAGTGTGACAATGGCACAACAGACTTATGATAAGCTTTATAAAAGAGTGGATCTCTATGAGCCGCCGTGCGCTGTTTTAAAAGGGAAGCTTCATTGTGTAATGCACATGCTTTGTTTCCCAATAAATTAGAGTTGTCTAGCTTTAAGGTCACAAAGTCTAATTGTTAGGTAAGCCAAAATGTACAGATCGTGGCTAGAAAATAAATGTTCATGTGAACAATTGGTCTTTTCAAATACTCAACGCAAACAAAATAAGGCATTGCAATTGTAATCATTTACCTTTCTCTGTTTGTCCAGACTATCACGTAAAAACAGAATAACGTTTCCTTAGAGGGGTTCTAAAATAAATCATTTTTAAATAATTTATAATACTGTCATGTCATGGTTATTTTATTGGATCGGTAATCCACATGCTGGGTGTTTAATTCAGTAAATGTCAGCTCAGATTCCAGCATGAGGACATGTGCTGGTCTGGCCTGAACTGGCCCAACATGGTCCACTCTTAATTACCCTCCAATGTGAACCGGCCTAATGTGAACTGGCCCAACATAGTCTGCTCTTCATTGCCCTCCAATATGATTGAGTTAGACACTCAGTTGTATTGAGCTGCTGTCAAAACAATAAGAACAAAACTGAATGGGCCATACATCTATGGCCAAATAACAGCAACGATGAATTCACAGCAAGCCCAGTTCATCCTGCAAAGTCATTAACTCTGGAGCTGGGAGGGATATGGATCAGATTTATCAGAATGATCCTGGAGCTAATACAGTTAAATCATGAGGGCATTTGGATTAGATTAGATTTGTATTACCTGAAGCATAAAAGGTTAAAGAGTGATCAATACAATTCAAAGATAGAGCCATAGAGTCATACGTCACAGAAACTGACCCTTTGGTCCAACTCATCCACGCTGACGAAGGTTCCCAAATGAAACTAGTCCCATTTGTCTGTATTTTGCCCATATCTTCCTAAACCTTTCCTAATCATGCAACTATCCAAATGTCTTGACTATGTTGTACCTGTACCTGCAAGTACCACTTCCTCTGGAAGTTCATTCCACACACAAACTACTCTCTGGGTGAAAAAGTTGCCCCTCAGTTCCCTTGTAAACCTTTCTCCCTTCACTTAAAAATTATACCCTTTAGTTTTGAACTCGCCACCCTAAGGAAAAGATCTTTGCAAGGTAGAGTATGAGGACGAGGCAGTCAGCATAGGAGTTCCTATAGCCATTCCCGTGAACAACAGATATTCCGCTTTGGATTCTATGTGGGGGCAGGGTAATGGCCTCTCAGAGGGACGTAGCAACAATCGAATGTATGATTGGCTTCGCTGCACAGGGGACAAGCAGAAAGTATAGGAATACAATAGCTACAGGAGATTCAATTGTAAGGGAAAAAGACAGGTGAGACTCCAGGCTGAGATGTTGCGTCTTTGGTGCTAAGGTCACTCAAGGGCATTCTGCAGTGGAAAGGTGAACAGCCAGTGGTTGTGGTACACATTGGTACTGACCACATAGGTAAAACAGGGATGAAATCTGAAAAGCAGGATATAAGGAGTTAGGAAGTAGGTTGAAAAGTAGGACCTCAAAAGTAGCAATCTCAGGATTACTACATGTGCCATGTGCAAGCCAGAGTAGAAATAGCAAAATATACCAGATGAGCACGTGACTGAAGTCATGTTATGATGGAGAGGGTTTCAGATTCCTGGGGCATCGGGACTGGATCTGGGGAAGGTAGTGAAAACTGGGCAGGTTGTACCTGGGCAGGACGGGGCCTGATGCCCTGGGGGAGTATTTGCGAGAGTTGTTGAGGAGGCTTTAATCTAAATTGGTAAGGAGATAGGAAACCCATGGAAGCAGAGGAAGGGGAATCAAAGACAAGAACAAAAGGTAAAGAGGGGGAAAAGAAAAGGGACAGGCAGAGAAATCAAGAGCTGGGATCAACTGGGACTCAGTGGAAAAAAGTTGTCCGATAAATAATGTTAACAAGAAAAGCCTTAAGGCTTTCTTCCTAATGTCCAGACGTTAGCAACAACATGGATGAAGGCAAATGTAACACCTCTGTTTAGGATGGGAGGGAGGCGGAAGACACAAACTATAAGTTGGTTCACCTGTCCTCGTCACTGATATGAGTTTAGAGTCTGTTATTACTGATGAGATGTAGTGTACTTGGAAATGCATGGCAAAACAGGGCTGAGACAGCAAGGCTTCATCAAGGGGTGGTTGTTAGAATTCTTTGAGGAGGTAATAAATTAGATAAAAGAGAGCCAGCGAACGTGATCTATTTGGATTTCCAAAGGCCTGTAATCTGGTGTCATGTGACTTCTGACTTTATCCACTCCAGTCCAACACCAGACCTTCCACACAAAGGAGTTGGATAGAGCACCTGGGATGAAAGGATTGAAGGAAATAGGGGAAAGCAGCTACAGACTATTGAGTTGGATGATCAGCCATGATCATAATGAATGGTCAAGTAACCTCAAAGGGCTGGATAGTCTCCTTTTCTGCTTTTTCTATGTTTCTACGTTAAAACATTTGACCAATATTGCTGAATGTTGCCAAAGTATCTCAGTGTCAAAGCTTTACCTTTTAGTTCTCCAGTAAACCTGCAACATTTACCATGTTAAGGTGCTTTGTGAATTGTTGGATGATATCACTGACTATGCTGCAACATTGTATAACCATAAGGAGAATTTGCCACTGTTAATACACATTAAAAAGAACAAGGCAGATCATACATTTAAGATAAAAGGAATAATTGAGAACAAGAAATCAAATGGAAGAGAGTACCAAGGGCAGACGTTGAGAATGAATAGTAAAAGATGAGATAATATTCTGAATAGGCTCATTATTAAACAGGAAGAATTAGACAATTGCAACTGAAAAGTTGTTTTTAGCTGTAAAGGTAATTTAACAGATACTACAGCCCAGTAACATTGTATTTACTAGATTATCTTTTACAAGGAGCTTTCACATCAGACCTTGGGAGAAGCTAAGTAATACAATAAACGTTATACTGTTATAAAAATGACAATAATTTTGGATAATCCGTTGCTTTGATCCATATGTTTCAGAAACAATCTCTATTCATGTTCCCACATTCCTATTCATTTTCATAATAAGATTGTTTGAAGAAAACTGCAAGTTACAATTTGAAGTTAGTATACTTAGCAAAATGTAATGACTGCAACATTGCATTGAATATAAATTAAAAATAATTTTTCCAAAAGGAGTTGTATTTCAAATTTACAAACCCTCAGTAACACTGATGGAAACTAAACAATGTAACCCTGATGATATTGGTTTGTGGTTATGTGTCATGTATAATAATGACAGAGCTTACTGTTGTGAACTTTATTAGTTCATAAATTTTCTTATAATTCCCATCCTCGGAGCCCACAGAATCTTTTTAAGAGCAACACTATTTATTTAAAGTCATTCTTTTCTGATTGCATTCAAGATTACTCAGCTTTTTGTTTTCTCGATTGTGTGGCTTCCATCCTGGAGCATCCTGGGTATAAATCAAAGAAATTATGTCAGACTGAGAGACTGGAATGACAAAATCATATTACACCATTAGTGTTCCAATGCAATACATAACTGACAGGATGTGGTTTGAACTCATGGCCCAACTATTACAGTTAGAGATCTTCAAAGGATGTTGGTACAATCCCATTGGGGGTGACGATCATTCTATACTCCTCATGCTCCAACATGCTGTTGGCAAAACAGAAGTGTAAGTGGAGCCTGAGAAAGACATATTGTAAGTATGACAGAACAGTGACAAACGGAGTGAGAATGAGACAGAGTATGACGGAGTCAGAGAGAGAATGCTTGAGAAAGAGAGAGTGTGAATTATTGTGACCTGTCTCTGGGTGTGGGACTTCAATTTGTTACAATTCTGGATAGGATGCCCCCAAATAACTATGTTTCCAAGTGAGAAGGGATAGACTATCGCTTCTCCTTCAACCAGCCCTCTTTCGGCTGGTCGCAACAAGGTTAATCCCTACCCTTAGGGATAACATTTTTCCAAGCCAACATATATGTTTTTTAAAAGCGCCAAGTTAACTAGGCTGTCTTGAGTTAAAGAAAGGGTGAGTTTATTGGTTACTTTACATGAGGAAAGCTAATAAAATGTGGCATATATACAAATAGATTAGAAATGTGAATTGAGTAAACAAAAATCAAACTCACAATACAGTGTCTAGGTTATAGTGTCATAGACGCTGAAAATGTGTTGCTGGAAAAGCGCAGCAGGTCAGGCAGCATCCAGGGAACAGGAGAATCGACGTTTCGGGCATAAGCCCTTCTTCAGGAATTAGGAAAGTTTGTCCAGCAGGCTAAGATAAAAGGTAGGGAGGAGGGACTTGGGGGAGGGGCGTCGGAAATGTGATAGGTGGAAAGAGGTCAAGG
>NC_057736.1:12950544-12956408 GCF_004010195.1 Chiloscyllium plagiosum
TGGGAGGAGGTGTAGTCCATGTAGCTGTGGGAGTCGGTCGGTTTGTAGTAGATGTCCGTGTTGATTCGGTCGCCTGAGATAGAAATAGAAAGGTCGAGGAAGGGGAGGGAGGAATCTGAGACTGTCCAGGTGAATTTGAGGTCGGGGTGGAAGGTGTTGGTGAAGTGGATGAACTGTTCAACCTCCTCGTGGGAGACGAGGCGGCGCCGATACAGTCATCGATGTAGCGGAGGAAAAGGTGGGGGGTGGGGCCAGTGTAGTTGCGGAAGATGGATTGTTCCACATATCCTACGAAGAGGCAGGCATAGCTGGGGCCCATGCGGGTGCCCATGGCTACTCCTATCGTTTGGAGGAGTGTCATAGAGTCATAGAGATGTACAGCATGGAAACAGTCCCTTCGATCCGACTCATCCATGCTGACCAGATATCCCAACCTAATCTAGTTCCATTTGCCAGCACTTGGTCTATATCCGTCCAAATCCTTTCTATTCATTTACCCATCCAGATGCCTGTTAAATGTTCTATGAAAAGAGGAATGTTACAGCTGTTAAGATAGTTGGGACCTGTAATCTGAGATTGCTGGGGAAGCAGTTGATTTTGAGATTCTTGGCTCTGCAAATTAATCGAGTGCATTTGTCGTGTGTCTGTTTCGATGGTGACTTCATAGGCTGGTCTGACTTCAGAGTGAGGGACCGGCTTTCTTTTACATGCGACGCCTGGATGTCTAATGGCTAGCCTTGAGATGTGACCTTCACTAATCAACACAAGCACATCAGGCGAAAGTGAGGACTGCAGATGCTGGAGATTACAGACAAGGTTAGAGTGGTGCTGGAAAAGCACAGCAGGTCAGGCAGGATTGGAGGAGCAGGACAATCAACATTTTGGGCAGGAGCCCTTCATCCTGAAGAAGTGCTCCTGCCTGAAACATCGATTTTCCTGCTCCTCGGATGTTGCCTGACTTGCTGTGCTTTTCCAGTACCACCCTAATCTTGACTCGGCATGAGCACATCAGCCCATTATCACACTGAAACTAGGGATACAGAGATTTGTAACCGTTGTTCTTGAGTATTCCTGAGGTGATAAAACAAATATATATTTCCAGTTTGGAACATAGTCCATAATAGATGTTTTTCCTGATGAAAGCAGTAGTCAGCTCATTAGCTCTGTAGCCATAGGGAGATCGTAGTTCAGTTTGTTTGGAATTGCATCTCTCCGATTTTAAGTCTTTCTGTTTGAGATTTCCCTGATACTCCACAGGTGTAACATTCCGTGAGTCACAGATGCACTTTCAACAGTCAATGAATTCCTTTTTCATTTACATTATCAACCATTCTTGGCTTGTTTGTGTTATTGTAGAAAGATATATTTTGATTAAATGTTTATCTGTCAGTAATCCAAACTTATGATCTGTTGTCATGACAGAAGGAGAGAGAGTGAATGAAGTAGGATTTGATTTAACTGTTGACCATAGAATGTGCATCATATAATGAGGCAACAGGAGGTGGGGGAGAAATTAATTAAATAAATTTACAAAAGTAAAGGGTCGATCTTCACGGAACAGAGCAAAATGCTTAAAGTAAATATTATTGAAGAGAAACAGGCATCAACTTCAGGATTGTGATAAAACTCAAACTAAGAGAATAAATTCATTCCTTTAACTTTGACAGTTATTTAGAGATTGATCAGTAGCTCATCAGTTTCATCAAACAGAGAATTGCAGTTGCATCTGTTGCAAAATCATGTAAACTAAAAATTAGAAGTAATAAAGGTTTTACTTGAAGGCAGTGAGTCATCAATATCTTCCCCACTTCAGTTATTCTGAATATTGTAGAGAGGAAGTGAATAAACTGTAAAAATAAAAACTGAAAGAACTGCAGATGCTGTAAATCAGACACAAAAACAGAAATCGCTGGAAAAGCTCAGCAGGTCTGGCAGCATCAGTGGAGAGAAATCAGAGTTAATGTTTCAGCTTGAGTTGAGTTGGGTTTTATCAGACTGCAAGAGGAGCTGAACAAAAAGATCAGACACCAAATCAAATGGAAGAGATTGTGATGAACTGAAGCCTATTGCTATCCATTTTTGTACATTTGGGCTTTTTTACCATAAATAAATTTGTTAGTGATTTGGAAAGAATCAAAGGCAGGATGTGGATTCTGGGGTTAAGTCACTGGTGAGAGCTTTCCCCTTCCCCCACCCCAGATGGGTGGTCAGGAAGTTGGAGGGTAGGGCAAATATTAGGACAGGTTGGCAATGGAGAGTTACCCTTCTCCTTCCTGCCATTTTAGCAGTACAATTCTGGATAGGAATCTCCGGGGCTAACCTGCTTGACCCACCACCAATTAAGGCCTTTTTGGTCAATTAACAGCCACTAAAGGACCTTAACCAACTGTTCACCTGCCTTCCCATTGGCTGCTGAGGGCTACCCTGGCCCGACTCTGCACTCTCTGAGACCCCTACACTGTTATCCAGTTGCTGTTATACACTTGCTGTTGGTTCAGCTCTTCATTACCATGCAGCCTGAGCTGCCAGCAACACTGTGCAACTCCCATTCATGGCCAGCTGCCATCGGCCAACACTTCCAGGCAGATTGGGACTTCACTGCTAAATCACATGATGGACTGAAACACCCATAGCTCAACATTTCAATCCCAGATTAGCAATTGTTCCAGCAGACATTCTCACTGGTGTGAGGGGGTGAAGGGTTCTATGTGCTCTTAAGGACAACCATCCCCCCACACTACTCCACAATGGGTCAGTGGTTGTCTCCTTGCTTTATGTTAAAAGAACCAGGAGCAGGAGTAGGCCATCCGGCCCTTTGAGCCTGCTCCGCCATTCAATAAGATCATGGCTGATCTTTTCATGGACTCAGCTCCACTCACCTGTGCTCTCATTGTTTCCCTTAATTCCTTTATTGTTCAAAAGAAATTCCATCTTAGCTTTAATGTATTTACTGAAGATGCCTCAACTACTTCACTGGGCAGGGAATTCCACGGATTCATAACCGTCTGGGTGAAGAGGTTCCTCCTCAATTCACTCCTAAATCTGCTCCTTCTAATTTTGAGGCTATGCCCTCTTGTCCTAGTTTCACCTGCCAGTGGAAACATCTTCTCTACTTTGATCTTACCTATTCCCTTCATAGTTTTACATGTTTCTATAAGATCCCCTTTCATTCTTCTGAATTCTAATGAATATAATCCCAATCTACTCAGTCTTTCCTCATAAGCCAACTGTCTCTACTCTGGAATCGAAAACTCCTCTACACCCCCTCCAGTACCAGTACATCGTTTCTCAAGTAAGGAGACCAAAACTGCACACAGTACTCCAGGTGTGGCCTCACCAGCACCTTGTACAGCTGCAACATAACCTCCCTGCTTTTAAACTCAACCCCTTTAGCGATGAAGGGCAACATGCCATTTGCCTTCTTAATAACCTGTTGCATCTGCAGACCACTCTCCTGTGATTCATGCACAAGAACACCCAGGTCCCTCTGCACAGCAGCATACTGTAACTTTTTACCATTATACTAATAGTCCTTTTTCCTGTTGCTCCTCCAAAATGGATGACTTCATATTTATTAACATTGTACTCCATCTGCCAGACCTTTTCCCATTCACTCAATGTATCTATGTTCCTCTGCAAAGTTTCACAATCCTCTGCACAATTTGCTCTGCCACTCATCTTAGTGTCATCTGCAAACTTTGACACACTACACGTGATCCTCAACTCCAAATCATCTATGTAAATAGTAAATAATTGCAGTCCCAATACTAATCCCTGAGGCACATCACTAGTCACTGATTGCTAGCCAGAATAGCACTCATTTATCCCCACTCTTTGCTTACTATCAGTCAACCAATCCTCTATCCACGCTAATACTTTACCCATAATGCCATGCATCTTTTTCTTATGCAGCAGCCTCTTGTGTGGCACCTTGTCGAAGGTCTTTTGGAAATCTAGGTACACCATATTAACTGGGTCCCCATTGTCCAACTTGCTTGTAATGTCTTCATAGAATTACAAAAGATTTGTTAAGCATGACCAGCCCTTCATGAACCCATGCTGCATCTGCCCAATGGGACAATTTCTATTGAGATTCCTTGCTATTTCTTCCTTGATAATAGACTCAAACATCGTCCCCACTACAGAGGTTAAGCTAACCGGTCTATAATTCCCCATCTTTTGTCTACCTCGCTTTTTAAACAGTGGCTGTTTTCAAACCTGCTGGGACTGCCCTAGAGTCCAGTGAATTTTGGAAAATTACCATCAGTACACTTGTTATTTCTTCCACCTTCCCCTTTAGTACCCCAGGATGCACTCCATCAGGGCCAGGTGACTTATCAATCTTTAGCTCTATTAACTTGCCCAACACTACCTCTTCCTACCTTTGTCTTTTTGTCAATTGCTGACATCTTATTAGTGTCAAAAATGTGTTGCTGGAAAAGCGCAGCAGGTCAGGCAGCATCCAAGGAGCAGGAGAATTGATGCTTTGTGCATGAGCCCTTCTTCAGGAATCACAGGAGAATCGACGTTTCGGGCATGAGCCCCTCTTCAGGAATCCTTGGATTCTGCCTGACCTGCTGTGCTTTTCCAGCAACACATTTTCAGCTCTGATCTCCAGCATCTGCAGACCTCACTTTCTCCTAGAAGATCTAGGAGATCTAGAAGATCCAGAAAACTGATACAAAATACCTGTTCAATGCCTCGACCATTTCCTTATATCCCGTGACTAAATGCCCCTTCTCATCCTCTAAAGGACCAACATTCACTTTAGCCACTCTTTTTCATTTTATATATTTATGGAAATTTTGCTATCTGTTTTTATATTTTGTGCTGGTTTTTTCTCATGTTCTAGCTTACTTTTCTTTAAACCTCTTTTGACCTTTGAAGTTCTCCCAATCTTCTAGCTTCCTGCTGTTCTTGGCCACTGGTTATGCCTTCTGTTTCAATTTGATACCCTCCCTTATTTCTTTAGACACCCAGGGCAGATTTTCTTACAGTCCTTCCTTCTCACTGGAATTTACTTTTGCTGAGCACTTTGAAAAATTGCTGTGAAAGTCCTCCATGGCTCGTCAACCATCGCACCATAAAATCTTTGTTTCCAGTCGACTTTAGTCAAGTCCTCCCTCATTTGATTATAGGCTCCCTTGTCGGTTCCATTACATACTGTTCAAGAAAACTATCACGATACACTTAACAAACACCTCCTCAAGGTCACCCTGACTGAGATGGTTTGACCTATCGATATGTAGATTAAAACCCCCATGATAATTGCCATACCATTTTTCCAGGCATTAGTTACTTCTTTGTTTATTGCCCCGAACACTCTCGGTCAAATCCACCTGTGTCAAGCCAGTGTTCTTCTCTGACCACTGCCTCCTGCTGGCCGACTGTCACCTACAGGATGAGCAGCGGGCTGGTAAGGGAACGTGGAAGCTGAACACAAAGCTGTTGACCCCGGGAAACATTGAGGAGCTCAGGAGGGACTACGCAGGTTGGAGAACCGTGAAGCCCCTCTTTGAGTCCCCAGCGGACTGGTGGGAAACAGTAAAAGGGAACATCAAGAGGTTCTTCATCCTCAAAGGTGTTCAGGAGGCGAGAGAGAGGTGGGGAAAACTTTCCCAGCTCCAGGAAAGTATGCAGAACCTGCTCCTGCTGCAGACGATGCGTGTGGATGTCACGGAGGACCTCAAGGAGGTGAAGGGCCAGCAAGCCTCGCTCTTTGCTTCGGAGGCCTCCAAGATAATCTTCCGGTCCAGGATCCGCTCGGTGGAGCAGGACGAGACGTGTTCACGTTTCTTCTTCCAGAAGGTGCACAAAGAGAGCTCCGTGCTCAGCAACCTGAAGGAAGAAGATGGCTCAATAAC
>NC_057736.1:12958751-12963341 GCF_004010195.1 Chiloscyllium plagiosum
CACACCGAGATGAACATCAACTGTGCCCGGAGGATCATCAACTCGGTGAAGGACGCTCTCTGGATGGTCCGAAACCTGTTGATCTTCCAGCTGAAGGAGTTGACCCCGACTGAGTGTTGCAGACTGGCACATTCCAAGGTCCAGGACTACGTGCTGAGGGACGCGCTGAAGCTTGGGGCAGCTGCCGCCAAGGCGCGGTGGGGAAAGACCACCGTGTAACATCAGCCTGTCTAAAGAAGAACAGGGGGCCCACGCAGTCATTTGGGCTCTGCTGAAGCCTCAGCTGAGAATGTAA
The DNA here is from genome assembly GCF_004010195.1 of Chiloscyllium plagiosum. Lineage (NCBI taxonomy): Eukaryota > Metazoa > Chordata > Chondrichthyes > Orectolobiformes > Hemiscylliidae > Chiloscyllium > Chiloscyllium plagiosum. The sequence goes on from NC_057736.1 coordinate 12,959,047, forward strand.
TCGTACAGACCTGTAAATAGGAATGATTACCCTGTTTTCGGTATGCAAACAAATAGAATGTTTACATATGTATGGCATGTCCAGTTGTACAGATCATCAAAGTATTTTATGAATAAAGTATATTTTTGAAATAAAAAAATTATTGCCCCAATGTGATATTATTATTTGGCGGCTGATAGACTACGCCTATCAGCGACTTATTTTTCTTAGAATTTCTAATTTCCACCCAAATGGATTCAACCTTATTCTCCATAGAACCTACAACATCTCTCAGCACTGCCCTGATGTCATCCTTGAATATCAGAGCTACACCACCTCACTTACCTGCCTGTCTGTCCTTCTGAATAGTCTGATACCCCTGGATATTTAACTCCCAGTCATGACCATCCTGTAGCCATGTTTCCGTAATGGCTACCAATGTTCCTCTGAAGGATAATGTATAAGACATTGTGTTTAATCTTTGAGAGACATCATGCTCTAAAACCATAATAGGATTATTTTGAAACAATTCCTTTCCTATTTAAGATTTAAAATGTGTGCTTGAAATATTAAATTTGCATCAATTAAGTAAAGCTATTGTGCCTACACGTAGGGAGCAGAACCAATGCTATTTTGAGGAGTCCTAATTTTGAGCATTTAAAAAAAACTGTGAAAGAGTATGAGATTTTTTATTGTCAGATTGGTATTCCATATTAACAACTGACCAAACCTCCTCCACAACTCCATTCCAAATTCATGACCCCTAACACCCAGATGGACATAAGCAGCAGGCCCGAGGGAACGCCACCACCTGCAATTCCCCTCCAGGCTATACTCCATCTTGACTTGGGAGCTATATTACCATTCCTTTATTATTGCTGCGATAAAGTCCTGTAACAGCATTGTGGGTGTACTTACACCAGATAGTTAGCAGCAGTCCAAGGAAACAACTTACCACCATCTTAGAAGCATTGAAGCCCTACAGTACAGAAGCAAGCCATTTGGCCCATCAGGTCAACACCCAGACCCACCCCATCCCTGTAACCCTGCATTCCCCACGGCTAATCCACCTAATCCCTGGATCCCTGCATGCTATGGCAATTTAGCATGGCCAATCCACCTACGCTGTACACCTTTGCGTTGTTGGAGGAAGCTGCAGCACCCAGAGGAAACCCATGCAGATATGGGAAGAACGGACAAACTCCACACAGTCGCCTGAGGGAGGAATTGAACATGGGTCCCTGGTGTTGTGAGGCAGCCATGCTAATTGCTGAGCCACTGTGCTGCCTTTTCTCAAGGGCAATTAGAGAAGGACAATAAATACTAGTTTAGCCAAAGACAGCTGCAGTCCATGAAATAATAAAAAAGGGAAGTAACATTCATACATTTGCTCTATTCAAATTGCAGTAGCGTAATGAAAAAAATCTGGACAGAATATTCAAATATAAAAGTAGTTTTGAATATGAATCTCTTCCAGTTTCTCCTGTTGCTGGTTCAAATTTCAGTATTTATGTACACAAGTTAGTTTTCTATTGTAATACTAACATTCTCTTGACAAACAAGAGGATCAATTATGAGCACTAAAACAGCAGCAGTGATGTGCTTCAATATAAGAGTCAAATGTCAACAGCTAACAAGCTGTGAGAAGTGTTATTGAATAGACTGTGATTATGACTAACACCACTGCTGGCTGGAGCTAACTGCACAAATGTTCAATAGCTTCTCATTTGGATCAACATTCATTTCTTTCTGACCACATCTCTGTGACGTTCTTTGAGATGTTTTCAGTGGTAAAGGGATGGGTGCCTCTTTTGCTGTTTGTGCAAGGTGAACACTTTCTATATTCTAAAATAAAATTTTAAAAAACTGTGGATGCTCAAAATCTGAAATAAAAACAAATTGTCGAGAGAAAACAGTTAACGTTTCAGGTCCAGTGAATGAGGGCTCTCTCTACAGACCTGCTGAGTTTCTTCAGCAATTTCTGCTTTTGTTACTTCCAACTTTCTTGTTGGTCGAATCGCCTCTGTGTTTCTGCCTGTGGTTCTGATAACATTCTGTTAGGTAACCTGTGGACAGGCAATTTGCCTTCCTTTCTTGCTGAAATGAAATGAATGAAAATGCGTGCCTTACAGTGTTAAATAAAAACAGAGAATACTGGAGAAATTCAGCAGGTCTGGCAGCATCTGTGGAGAGAGAACTAGAGATAATATTTTGCGTGAATTAAATTTAGGTAATAAGTTACATTTAAGATCAAACCTCTTAACATCCATCTTTGCACTTTAAGAAGATTCTGAGTTGAAGGTTCGCATTGGAAGAAACTAAGAGCTGGGGTAGTGTCACGGGGATAATTGAACATGCACGACGGACACATTAGAGACAGGCACTCTATATTATACATTCCAATATATGCTCTGTATTGTATACATCTGTATTGTATTGAGAACATACACTCTATATTGTACATTTCAATGTACGCACTGCATTGCATAAGCCTGCTTTATATATCCCAGCAAGGGTAAAGACAATTTTGCATCATATGCTGTGAGGTAATAGCACAACATGTAGAGGAAGTGGTGTTATAATCATATTAGATAAAACTGACAGGAACATTCAGTTTTAACTATGTTATGCAGTATACAAGTAAGATGTAGTCAGTGCAAATGCAGAGGGCTAACTGTATCACAAATCTGCTGACCTTGGTGGCTGCTAGGAGAACAGAATGACACAAATTGTAACAATGGGTAGGCTGCTGAACATTCTCAACAGGTTATGGTTAGCTCTAAGTAACAAATAAAACTCAACCTATCACATGGCCTGATTTGTGACTGGTCATGTGTTAGTATACAAAGATCAGACTATTTCCATAATGATAACATACCATTCGGGTTATCTACTCTGTGCTCAACGTTACTTAGCACATATAAGGCACTTTTTTCTTTGTCAAATGTGTGCAGAATTGCAGTAATTGTGTAAAATTGCCACCCCTTCTCCTTTGGTCTGAATACGTCAAATAGTACATTATACACCATGTCCAGTGTGAGGTCCAGCTATTTTTGCACCAGTTAAGTCTGATAACAGCCAAGTTTCAAAATGGCTTTGAAGACCTTAATATTATGTTGTGTGTCCAGTTACCTAAAAATAAAAGAATTTCATTGGAACATATTAATTTTCTGCCAATATTCAGGCACCTTTAACATTACAGTATAGACTTTATTGTCTGCTTTGTTACCATATAAAGCACACCCTAGATGAACAGGGATAAAAGGTTTGGCAAGACTTACATGATACTCTTCAAGTAAAATGTTTCATAGAATCCCTATAGTGTGGAGGTATACCATTCGGCCCATTGAGTCCACACCCACCCTCCAAACAAGAGCCCGTCCCCCACTTTATCCCATACCTTGCATTTCCCATGGCTAGCCCACCTAGTCCCTGAACACTATGGGCAGTTTATCATGGCCAATCCACCCTAACTTGAACATCTTTGGTCTATGGGAGGAAACTGGAGCACTCGGAGGAAACCCAGGCAGATACAGGGAGAATATGCAAACTCCACATAGACAGTCACCCGAGGACGGATTCAAACCCAGGTCCCTGGTGCTGTGAGGTAGCAGTACTAATCACTGAGCCACCATGCTACCCTTTAAGCAGAATTACAGAAAGTAACAGCTGTTTGCATTTCTATATCATGTTTAGAATTGTGTTAAATGCTTGGCAGAACCGTACTCTGACAAAACCTGTGACTGAATACACGAAGGGGGCATGAGGATAGGTGACCAAAGGTTTGGTCAAAGAGGCAAGCATTAAAAGGGATTAAAGAACATAGAAAAATACAGCGCAGTACAGGCCCTTTGGCCCTCGATGTTGCGCCAATCCAAGCCCACCTAACCTACACTAGCCCACTATCCTCCATATGCCTATCCAATGCCCGCTTAAATGCCCATAAAGAGGGAGAGTCCACCACTGCTACTGCCAGGGCATTCCATGAACTCACGACTATCCGAGTAAAGAATCTACCACTAACACCTGTCCTATACCTACCACCCCTTAATTTAAAGCTATGCCCCCTCATAATAGCTGACTCCATACGTGGAAAAAGATTCTCACTGTCGACCCTATCTAAACCCCTAATCATCTTATACACCTCTATCAAGTCACCCCTAAACCTTCCTTTCTCCAATGAAAACAACCCCAAGTGCCTCACCCTTTCCTCATACGATCTTTCTACCATACCAAGCAACATCCTGGTAAACCTCCTCTGCACCCGTTCCAGTGCCTCCACATCCTTCCTAGAGTATGGCGACCAAAACTGCACA
>NC_057736.1:12966871-12970581 GCF_004010195.1 Chiloscyllium plagiosum
CAGGGACGGCCATGGCATCTCTCACCTCAAACATGTTGCAAGAGGAACATTGCACTGCCTTCACTGCCATCCCTCTAAAAGTAACCTTTTAAAAAAAACTGGGTCTAAAGAATAGAACAAGCAAAATGCAGCACTTACCTACTTACCACAACGGGTCTTATAATTAGGTTAGAGGAGGAGGGAGGATGGGAGGCACTACCTCTGTAGTGTCTCGGGTTCCTCTCCTGCGCGCTTTTATAGGAAAAGAAACCTACCCAGGTAAGCTTGCGCTACACCACCTTCTGGCTGCCCCTCTGGTCGTCGTCACTTCCCCCTGCTGCTCCCGTTCTTTCTGTGAAGAGAAAAAAAACCCACCGCTGCCCGCTACTGGTAAGTAATTTTAAAACAAACTGTCTCACCTTAGCTGTAGCCTTCCGGGTTCGTTTAAACTCAGCTGCTGCTTGCACTCAAAATGATTATACGTGTGGAGTGCTGGCCACTCAGTAATGGTTGAACAGGACGTGATATGAATTATAAATAAGGCATCTTTGGATTAGCTCACTTTATAGAAGATGGGAGTCAAGAAGCCAATAGAATGCAGATCCATGTGGAGCTGGAAGAAGACAGCTTTGACGATGGGATCACAATACGCAGCATTGTACTCTTATATTTCTGTAAGTCATCACTTTGTTAAAACAAAACAAAGCTAAATGTCATCTATCAAGCCAGCTTTCAATGTAGGATCTGACTTGTCTAATAATCACAACATCTGGGATCATAACAATGGCACATCAATCAGGTGAGGTCAGTGGAGGAAAGATATTCGAAAAGGATCATGTAACTGATTGTGTCGAATTCTAGACAGGCCAAGTAGGAGAAGCCACAATAGTATACCTTGTAGTAAGATACTTAGTGATTTTGAATGAAGCCATTTCAATATTGTAACAGGGCAGAAACCTCCGTCCCGAAATTATCTACCTGCTGGTGCTTGTTGCATTTTTCCTCTGACTGTGCTGTGATGAAAACTCACTGAGTTGTCAAGGGTGCAGCATGTATCAAAAGATAACAATATAGAAAGTCATTGTCAGGGTGCATATCTGCCATAGGTCTTGGCTCACAATCTCTATTCATGTATCTATGGTTCATTCAGTAACAATTTTAATTTTATATCATGTATTTGTGCTCAACTGGAAAATGTGGCTGCTGTCCAGGTATCATCTATCCACTTTGTACTGTATTATGGATCCGATAATGAAGACATAGTGAATTAACTTAATATAAAAGTGCTACAGTTACCATCGAGGAAGCAGGAACTCTGCTGTACAATGCCGTGCGGATGGTCATCAATGACCAATTTACCTGACTGAGAGCAGGCTCTGACTAAAATCTCCTACAGGACATCTTTGAGCCAGTGAGGAGCTGAGATAGCTTCCATTGCTTTCCTCATGGTTTTGACCTTTAGTGTTCCTGGGTGCAAGAGAGTCCTACCTATTCGCTGTGGTAGAGGGGAGAAACCTGCTGCTATCATTTTCATGGAAAGCACGAGCCTGCCCTCCTGTCTCCCACTCTAATCTAGAATAGGACGTGACTCAAACCCTCTGAGACAAACTTACTCTCACAGAACACGTTTTCACTTGAGTCTGGATTCTAGTAGCTAGGTGGATGACAACCAAGTCTCTCTGGAGCATGTTTGGAAGACTTCATCTTCTTAATCAGAGGTGGATATGCTACAAATGAGCCAACATTGCTCACTCTTATGATTCATAAGCAGTTATTACATACAACTCCTGTAAGCAACATTATTTGAGATTTCACAAGCATTAGCAAGTTAATATTAATTTGCCAGGATAAAGAGCTGCAGTGATACTATCTTACTGTGTGGCAACGTTTTGATAAAGGAGCACTTAGTCTTATAGTCACATGCTATTTCAGACTGTTTTAACAGGGAGTTTTAAATGTTAACCAACAAAAGCAAAACCACCTACCTTCAATATGCTCATTCTTTCATCATTTGTTTGCAAACCAGTTTTAAATCATTTAGCCATTTATTTGGATTGGAAAAAGCATTGCAACATCTTGGGTTGGAAAATGACCTTTGGCATAGAGAGTAGAAAAAAATGAATTGGTACTTTTGTAACTAAATGGTATGAAAACATGGACTCTTACAGTTCCACATTTTAGAGAATTAACACTGACATAAAAGTACATACTTAATATTTACACACATGCATCACAACAGTGAAGAAGAGTTTACCAGTGATGCCAACACACAGCAAAGTTGCTTCCTGAGCAATTACTACAGCCCAGCTCTAGTTCTGTCACTTTTCTTTGTGACTGTGATGGTAACTATGGCCAAAGTTTTTATGCCCCTGGGACATTCCATGTTGAAGCAGGTGATACTAACATTAGTCAATGACCTATTTACAGGAGCCATTTGATAAAATACTGCATCAAAGGTTATTTTGGAAAATAAAAGATATTCACAAGAATTAGCTTTATTGTTACACGTACTCACATGAGTACAGCGAAGAGTTTACAAGTTGCCACTTAAGGCACCATCTTAGGTACCAAGGTACCCAGGTACAGATTCTTAAATAAAACTTTTGAGGGAAAAGAAACACGAGAAAATAAAAGAAATAAAAAGTTCAGCAATAAGTTAAAAAAACAGAGAAATAAGAGCTCAGAATAACAGTCCTTTCAACTGGCTGGGAGTCTACTCCACACTGAGGCCGGTGATCTACACCACACTGAGGCTGGGAGGCTACTCCACACTGAGGCCAGTGATCTACACCACACTGAGGCTGGGAGTCTACCCCACACTGAGGCCTGGGGTCTACACCACACTGATGCCATGTGTCTACTCCACACTGAGGCCGGGAGTCTACTCCACACTGAGGCCGGGACTCTACTCCACACTGAGGCCGGGACTCTACTCCACACTGAGGCCGGGAATCTACTCCACACTGAGGCGGGACTCTACTCCACACTGAGGCCGGGAATCTACTCCACACTGAGGCTAGGAGTCCACTCCACTCTAAGGCTGGGAGTCTACTCCACACTGAGGCCGGGAGTCTACACCACACTGAGGCCGGGAATCTACTCCACACTGAGGCCGGGACTCTACTCCACACTGAGGCCGGGAGTCTACTCCAAACTGAGGCTGGGAGTCCACTCCACACTAAGGCTGGGAGTCTACACCACACTGAGGCTGGGAGTCTACACCACACTGAGGCTGTGAGTCTACACCACACTGAGGCTGGGAGTCTACACCACACTGAGGCCGGGAGTCTACACCACACTGAGGCCGGGAGTCTACACCACACTGAGGTTGGGAGTCTACACCACACTGAGGCCGGGAGTCTACACCACACTGAGGCTGGGAGTCTACACCACACTGAGGCTGGGAGTCTACACCACACAGAGGCCGGGAGTCTACACCACACTGAGGCCGGGAGTCTACACCACACTGAGGCCGGGAGTCTACTCCACACTGAGGCCGGGAGTCTACTCCACACTGAGGCCAGGAGTCTACTCCACACTGAGGCCGTGAGCTACTCCATACAGAGGCCGGAAGTCTACTTCACACAGAGACTGGGAGTCTACTCCACACTGAGGCCTGGAGTCTACTCCACATTGAGGCCGGGTGTCTACTCCACACTGAGCCAGGAGTCTACTCCACACTGAGGCTGGGAGTCTACTCCACACTGAGGCCAGGAGTCTACTCCACACTG
>NC_057736.1:12972249-12974802 GCF_004010195.1 Chiloscyllium plagiosum
TCCACACTGAGGCTGGGTATCTACTCCATGCTGAGGCCAGGTGTATACTTCACACTGAGGCCGGGTGTCTACTCCACAATGAGGCCAGGAGTCTACAACACACTGAAGCTGGGAGTCTACACCACACTGAGGCCAGGAGTCTACTCCACACTGAGAACGGGAGTCTACTCCATACTAAGGCCGGAAGTCTACTTCACACAGAGACTGGGAGTCTACTCCAGACTGAGGCCTGGAATCTACTTCACACTGAGGCTGGGAATCTACTCCACAATGAAGACGGGTGTCACCTCCACACTGAGGCCGGGAGTCTACTCCACACTGAGGCCAGGAGTCTACTCCACACTGAGAACGGGAGTCTACTCCATACTGAGGCCGGAGGTTTGAGTCCACGCTGAGGCTAGGAGTCTACTCCACACTGAAGCCTGGAGTCTACTCCACACTGAGGCCAGGAGTCTACTCCACACTGAAGCCGGGAGTCTACTCCACACTGAGGCTGGGTATCTACTCCATGCTGAGGCCAGGGGTCTACTTCACACTGAGGCCGGGAGTCTACTCCACAATGAGGCCAGGAGTCTACTCCACACTGAGGCCGGGTGTCTACTCCACACTGAGGCCATGTGTATACTTCACACAGAGGCCGGGACTCTACTCCACACTGAGGCCTGGAGTCTACTCCACACTGAGGCCAGGTGTCTACTACACACTGAGGCCGGGAATCTATTCCACACTGAGGCTGGGTATCTACTCCATGCTGAGGCCAGGGGTCTAGTCCACACTGAGGCCGGGTGTCTACTCCACACTGAGGCCGTGTGTATACTTCACACTGAGGCCGGGAGTCTACTCCACAATGAGGCCAGGAGTCTACACCACACTGAAGCTGGGAGTCTACCCCACACTGAGGCCGGGAGTCTACACCACACTGAGGCCGGGAGTCTACTCCACACTGAGGCCGGGAGTCTACACCACACTGCGGCCGGGAGTCTACACCACACTGAGGCCGGGAGTCTACACCACACTGAGGCCGGGAGTCTACTCCACACTGAGGCCAGGAGTCTACTCCACACTGAGGCCGGAGGTTTGAGGCCACACTGAGGCCTGGAGTCTACTCCACACTGAGGCCGGGGGTTTGAGTCCCCACAGAGGCCGGGACTCTACTCCACACTGAGGCCTGGAGTCTACTCCACATTGAGGCCGAGTGTCTACTCCACACTGAGGCCTGGAGTCTACTCCACACTGAGGCTGGGGATTTGAGACCATACTGAGCCAGGAGTCTACTCCACACTGAGGCTGGGAGTCTACTCCACACTGAGGCCAGGACTCTACTCCACACTGAGGCCTGGAGTCTACTCCACACTGAGGCTGGGGATTTGAGAGCATACTGAGCCAGGAGTCTACTCCACACTGAGGCTGGGAATCTACTTCACACTGAGGCCGGGAATCTACTTCACACTGAGGCTGGGAATCTACTTCACACTGAGGCCGGGAATCTACTTCACACTGAGGCCGGGAATCTACTCCACAATGAAGCCGGGTGTCACCTCCACACTGAGGCTGGGTGTCTACTCCACACTGAGGCCGGAGGCTTGAGGCCACACTGAGGCCTGGAGTCTACTCCACACTGAGGCCGGGGGTTTGAGTCCCCACAGAGGCCGGGACTCTACTCCACACTGAGGCCAGGAGTCTACTCCACACTGAGGCCGAAGGTTTGAGTCCACATTGAGGCCAGGAGTCTACTCCACACTGAAGCCTGGAGTCTACTCCACACTGAGGCCAGGAGTCTACTCCACACTGAAGCTGGGAGTCTATTCCATGCTGAGGCCGGGAGTCTACTCCATGCTGAGGCCGGGTGTCTACTCCACACTGAGGCTGGGTGTCTACTCCACACTGAGGCCGGGTGTCTACTACACACTGAGGCCAGGTGTCTACACCACACTGAGGCCGTGTGTATACTTCACACTGAGGCCGGGGGTCTACACCACACTGAGGCCGTGTGTCTACTTCACACTGAGGCCGGGGGTCTACTCCACAATGAGGCCAGGAGTCTACACCACACTGAAGCTGGGAGTCTACCCCACACTGAGGCCGGGAGTCTACTCCACACTGAGGCCGGGAGTCTACTCCACACTGAGGCCGGGAGTCTACCCCACACTGAGGCCAGGTGTCTACTCCACACTGAGGCCAGGTGTCTACTCCACACAGAGACTGGGAGTTTACTCCACACTGAGGCCTGGAGTCTACTCCACACTGAGGCTGGGGATTTGAGAGCATACTGAGCCAGGAGTCTACTCCACACTGAGGCTGGGAGTCTACTCCACACTGAGGCTGGGAGTCTACTCCACACTGAGGCTGGGGATTTGAGACCTACAGAGACCGGAAGTCTACTTCACACAGAGACTGGGAGTCTACTCCACACTGAGGCCTGGAGTCTACTCCACACTGAGGCTGGGGATTTGAGACCATACTGAGCCAGGAGTCTACTCCACACTGAGGCCGGAGGTTTGAGGCCACACTGAGGCCTGGAGTCTACTCCACACTGAGGCTGGGGATTTGAGA
>NC_057736.1:12975302-12987122 GCF_004010195.1 Chiloscyllium plagiosum
AGAGTCACCCATGTGTGGTCAGATTCTATTACAGCCAGAATCCATCTCACCCTTTGGAGGTGGGCTCTGGATTGAAATGACATTAACTTCCTTCTGCATGAGCCAGTGCAACATCATTATTAATAGCATCGTGATGTTTGTACACTGCCTTTTGGAATGGCCCTGAGATATTTATTACTGAGGAAATAATTGACTGTTTGAATTTCACAGCATTCTACAATGAGCCAAGGTTAATCATCAAGCAAGAACCATGTGGCACCAGTTTAATGTTTGAGTCCACCGGCTACCCTAACGCTGATATTTCTTGGTATATCGGAGACAACAAAGATGTTTCCTTTTTGTCCAACACTTCCTACCAGCAAGATGCTGATGGTTTGTACACAGTCCAAAGTGTTGTGGAAATCAACAACCTGAAGTGCAATACAATCTGTACTTTTGTTTTAAGAAATGCTGTGGTCAATCAAACCATCTCGAGGAGTTTTACTTTGATAACTGAAGGTAAGATTTTGTTTCCTCTTTCCTCACCAATTTTCTGTTTCCCCTGAAGTTAGGAGACTGTGATAACACTCTGCATATCATTGTCTGGGTGTACATTAATAGTGGGTGTTTTGCAAAAGGATCTGTCTCGAAAACGTCAGACCTTTTTTCACAAACGTGGGATTGCAGAGTTGGTCACGAGGGGCAGGAAAATCAACACTTTGGGCAGAAGCCCTTCATCAGGAATGAGGCTCATTCCTGATGAAGGGCTTTGGCCCGAAACATTGGTTTTCCTGCTCCTTGGATGCTGCCTGACCTGCTGTGCTTTTCCAGCATGACTCTAATCTTGACTCTAATCGCCAGCATCTGCAGTACCTACTTTCACCAGGGTACATAGGTCAATTGTCATATTGGTACTGCTGTTCCAGCTTTTAGCACCTGATGTAGCATATGTTGAGCACATAGACAGATCTAGGAAGCCACTGGAGGATTTAAGCAGTACGTAAGATATCTTTTGCGATGTATATTGGGTTAGGACACCACCCCCCCAATATCAGATCAAAGAATCAAAATGTATGATGCCCCACGTTGTCACCCCTTCATGTTTATCTCCTAGTCCCATATTATGTTTTGTAATTAATAATAAACCAGATTTGGTGAACAATCTAATGATTCATGACTATTAGCTGAATAGCAATCATAAGATTCTCAAATTCAACCATGTAGCATCCTTACACAGTACATGTCATCCTGGAAGCATCCCAGCAGATAGGTTTATGGCTTTGGAGCTGCTTGCATCATCAACCATAATTATTATTAAGCCCAATGTTATGGACACACATTGAGTCACAATTCATTATTTTGGAAAATTGGTCTACAAAACAAAAAAGAAAGGGCAATTTGCCTCTGTGGTACATTTAATATCAGTTGGAGTAGTTAAATAACTTGATGAATCTCATCATTTTAATGCTAACTAACCACTAATTCAAAATTAGTGCAGGCTCTTTATGAAGAGGAATTAAAAGCAACATACTGCAGATGCTTTCAATCTGAAATAAAAGCAAAGTGCTGGAGAAAGTAGCCAAGCCTGGTAGTCAGGATTTGGAGATGCTGGTGTTGGACTGAGGTGTACAAAGTTAAAAATCACACAACACCAGTTATGTAACTTTTTAAAAAAGTTTAGTGATTTACATATGAAAGAACTGAAAACAGCATGATCATTCTAAAAGATGAGAGACTTAACAAACAATCCAGGTCTTTTTCAATATATAATTTCAGTTACATCACACTGTAAACTTTTGCTGTAAATTCTGTGTCTTACAATTTTATTCTCCACAATCACCTGGTGAAGGAGCAGCACTCTGAAAGCTAGTGCTTCCAAATAATCTTGTTGGACTATAACCTGGTGTTGTGTGATTTTTAACCAAGCCTGGTATCATCTGTGGACAGAGAGAAATCATATCAAACTCAAAACATTATCTTGGTTTCTCCCTCCTTAGGTGCTGCTAGACTTACTGACTTCCTGCCTCTATTTATGATATATTCTTATTTATATGATTCCTTATATTCAATTAATAAAACTCTCCTTTTTCCATTTTTTAAATTTCTGTTTTTAGGATGTGAAACGTCGATGTCAAAACCGCACTATATAAATCTCACAAATTATATTGTTGGCAGTATATTAATGATAATCTCACTGGCTGTACTATTATGTCTCTATAAATATTTTAAATCTAACAAACAACTTAGAAGTCATTGTTCCAAGTTCACTGTGAGATCACTGCAACACCCACAATAAGCTGATGGTGGTCGTAACTGATCTCTGCTGGAGTGTGTGTCGATCTGCACAGTGTTTTGCTGGTTGCATGTGGGGGAGCATGTTTCGAATGTTTCATTCCGGTTACTGTGTCTGAATAGTTGTAATATTGACCAGCAGTCCCCATGCAAATAAATGCACGCGGAGAGCCTCACACAATTAACATACAATGAGGATGCTGAAATCATGTTTAGTTTAAATTTTCAGATACCAAAATTGCGACTAAATTAAAATTTAATAAATAAACTAAATGTAAATATTTCAATAAAGGGAAAAGTATATTTTTAAATGAGTGCATTTTCTTGTGCGGAGAAATTTTATATTTCAGAATACAAAATTAGCTTTTCAGGACCACTGAGGCTAATTATGAATTAGCTGAATGGGATGTTGTTCTGACACTACTAAGTAACTTTTTTATTGGCTTTCCTCTGCACAAACAAAGGATTACAGCAACCTTTCAATCTGCTGTAAGATTCATTAGAGTAGTAACGCTCACATCTCAACAGCTACTTGTGCATGCAAAGCTAATCTTGTTCTGTAATGTTGCTCACTGAATACTTTTTCTGTCACTTCCAATATATCCCACATAACTCATGATTCACAGCAACTCTCAAGAGTGTTGCAGGAAGCATCTACAAGGCACAAGTCAGGAGTCTGATGGAATACTTGCCTGAATGAGTGCAGCTCCACCAACATTTAAGAAGCTTGACACTGTTCAGGACAAAGCAGCCCACTTGATTGTCACTACGTCCACAAATGACCATTCACTCCACCACTGATGCTGAGTACTGCAGAAATTCACTAACCATCCTTAGACAGTTCACTTCCATCTAGAAGGACAAAGGCAACAGATACAGGGAACACCAACTCCTGGAAGTTCTCCTCCAAGCCACTCATCAGCCTGATTTGGAAATATATCACCATTCCTTCACTGTTGCTGAGTCCAAAATCCTCCCTAAGGGAGTCATGGGTCTACCTACAGCACATGGACTGCAGTTCACTACCACCTTCTCAAGAGCAACTAGGGACAGGCAATGCCCATGTCCCATGAATGAATTTTTCAAAAAAAGATTGTGATGTTTTGGGCCCAATCAATGAACATTTTTATTTTTTGTTAGCGCCTCCTCTTCAATACCTCTTCCAATCAGCTAAGGAACTCTCATTATTGAACTATGCTTTTTGTGTCTCAAGTCATTGCTTACCATTCTGACTGCCAGATCTCCTGTAGTTAGCCCTCACCCATTGGGGTGGCATTGTTAAACATAACTACAATGATAAGCAATAACTTGAGAGTCGGAGAGCATAGGCCAAGCCAGATAAGGATGGCAGTATCTTTCCCTAAAGGACATTAGTGAACCAGGTGGGCTTTTCCCCTGATAATCAACAATGGATTAATGGTCATCATTACACTCTTAATTACAGATTTTTATTGAATTCAAATTCCACACTCTACTGTGTCTGGATTCAAACCCAAAGTATTACCTCTGGCTTAATAATCCAGTGATAATTACCATTGGGCCATTACCTCCATCAGGTACAGGCATCACTAACATCATTATGTCATATTCTCTTTTGCACACGCTCAGTAGCTACACTTGGAGTAAAAGGTATGCTTCCCTTAGCAGTTCTCATTTCAGACAGGCATGTTTCTGCCACTATTTTTGTGTAATTTGTTCATTGTGGGCATCATTGGTTGGGCCAGCATTTATTGCCCATTCCTAATTGGGCAGTCAAGAGTAAAATACATTGTTGTGGTTCTGGAGTTACATACAGGCCAGGCTGTGTAAGGACAACAAACTTTTGGAACATAGGAAGAGGAATAGGCCATTCACCCCCTTGAGCCTGTTCTATCATTCATTGAGATCATAGCTGATCTGTGGCCTAACTACATGCACCTGCCATTGTCCCATGTCCCCTAATATCTTTGCCTAACAAAGCATTATCTATCTCAGATTTAAAATGAACATATGATCCTGCATCCATAGCAATTTGTGGAAGAGATTTCCCAACATCTACCACCCTTTGTAGACGTGTTTCCTAACCTCTCTCCTGAACAGTCTGGCCCTCATTCTCAGACTGTGTCCCCTAATTCTAGAAACTCCAACTACTGAAAATGGTTTCCCTACCCTGTCTTTTCCCATTAACATCTTGAAGACATGACTACTTATCCAGAACCCAAACCAATGTTCAAGGGAAATGGTTTCAAATCCCTCTATGGCAGATGGTGAAATCTGAGTTCAATAAAAACCTGGAATAATGAGCTCGCCTAATGGAAACCATGTCATAAAAACCCATCTGCTTCATTAATGTACTTGAGGGCATTAGAAAACTGGAGTACAAGAACATACTGCAGAAGGCATGCTGCAGTTGGACAACATTGGGTTGACCCTATGTGGAGAACGATCAGCAGAACTGGGCACCACACCTTAGGAAGGATATATTGGTCTTAGAGGTTGAAGTCTTCAATCAAATCATCCCGTAACCTTCTAAACTGTAAAGAAAGCAGCCCTAATTTGTATCATCTCTCCTGTTAACCCTGAAATTCAGGTATCAATCTTGTAAATCTACTCTTTACTCCTTCTAAGACCAATGCTTCCTAAGTTGTGGTGCCCAGTCAACTTCACATGGGGCCAAGCCAAGGTTTGTCCAACTGCAGTACATTCTTATATTCCAGTGTTTTAATGCCCTCAAGCACATTAATGAAGCAGATGGGTTTTTAATGACATGATTTGCAATAGGCTAGCTCACAATTCCAAATTTTTACTGAATTCAAATCTTATCATCTGCCACAGCTGGATTTGAAAGCATATCCCCCAGAACATTGGCAGAGGGTTCTGGATATTGAGTCCAGTGACATAACCATTTCTCCAGCACCTGCCCGTGTGTGGAGGCTCTGAGAAGATTTGAGTGCCACATTCCAACTCTGCTGTTTTATGGGAGGTATGGATAAAAGGAAAGAGTGATAAACAAGCAGATAGTTATGACCACAGCCTCGGTGAGGCTGTTGGCATCATTTTGTTTCTTTTCAGGCTATTTTAATATATTCCTCAGTAGCTGGATCAATGCTAACCATTCAAACCAAGTTTTTGTCTTCATCTTATGGTATAGTGGACAGAGAAGAAGGTTACCTCAGATTACAATGGGATCTTGATCAGATGAGCCAATTGGGTGAGAAGTGGCAGATGGAGTTTAATTTAGATAAATGCGAGGTGCTGCATTTTGGGAAAGCAAATCTTAGCAGAACGTATACACTTAATGGTAAGGTCCTAGGGAGTATTGCTGAACAAAGAGACCTTGGAGTGCAGGTTCATAGTTCCTTGAAAGTAGAGTCACAGGTAGATAGGATACTGAAGAAGGTGTTTGGTATGCTTTCCTTTATTGGTCAGAGTGTTGAGTATAGGAGTTGGGAGGTCATGTTGCGGCTGTACAGAACATTGGTTAGGCCACTGTTGGAATATTGTGTACAATTCTGGTCTCCTTCCTATCGGAAGAATGGTGTGAAACATGAAAGGGTTCAGAAAAGATTTACAAGAATGGTGCCAGGGTTGGAGGATTGAGCAATAGGGAGAGGCTGAATAGGCTGGGGCTGTTTTCCCTGGAATGTCAGAGGCTGAGGGGTTACTTTATTGAGGTTTATAAAATCATGAGGGGCATGGATAAGATAAATAGACAAAGTCTTTTCCCTGGGGTGGAAGTGTCCAGAACGAGAGGCATAGGTTTGGGTGAGAGGGGAAGATATAAAAGGGACCTAAGAGGCAACTTTTTCACGCAGTGGGTGATATGTGTATGGAATGAGGTGCCAGAGGATGTGGTGGAGGCTGGTACAATTGCAATATTTAAGAGGCATTTGGATGGGTATATGAATAGGAAGGGTTTGGAGGGATATGGGCCGGGTGCTGGCAAGTGGGACTAGGTTAGGTTAGGATATGTGGTTTGACCGAAAGGTCTGTCTCCCTACTGTACATCTCTATGACTCTATGCTTGTATTCGCAATTTATATCCACCCAACCAACATTCCCTACCACACACACCCCACCACCTCCACCACCACCTCCATAGCCCCACCCCTCTTGTTTCCAGGACAATGTTAAATATCTATTTGAGTTACCAAGCACTAAGAGTATGCGACATTAGAAACACCAAACACACATAGAGTGAAAGGTTTTGAATTAAGTCTAAATACAGAGGGAAAGGAACTATAGAGAAGGAAAGAGCAAGATTTCCAGTGTCTGCAGTTTAACGTTTTCATTCTTATCATCCCGGTGCCTGGCTTATGCCTTACTTCAAAATCATATATTTGCAGCTTGTTGATGGACTCATTTCCATTGCACATGGTCTGTTCTGGCACAGTGGGTTTGGTTTGAAACTCATGAATTATGGCCAGACCGGGATTCATGCATACTGATAGTCCTGCCAATGCTGGACCTTTGGTACGTCCGAGGTACAAGATTTTGGAAAGCCAACATGAGCTTGCAATGGAATTGGGATCTATGATAGGCTCTACCATGGAGCACCACTTGCTGAGATATATATCTTTCAGGATACATAATGGTCATCAGTCGGTATTGTGTTGATTTTTGCATTGAATGTGCCATTCTGCGTTTTCAGGACATATAATATTACTGGTCATAAAAGCTTCTGATTGCTTTATACTGTTGACATGATGGGTAAGGTTAATGTTATGGTAAACTTGGTCATCTTCTGAAATTTGCATTTCACTTGGTTATCTCTGAACCTCATAGATGAGTTTGTATATGTGCAGCTTTTTAACACTTCCCTTGCTACCAGTGTACTATCTTGTTAGTCACCTGTGTTTTGCTCTGGGGTCTGAATTAGCCTTTAAACCCAGATGGAGGTGCATGCCCCAATGTCCCTTGGTGCCGCCTGCTTTCAAGATATTAAGAAAAGCTAGACAGATCTTTAGTAGGTGCAGCAAATCAGATCTGATACGGAGTTGATTGGTTCAGTGTGTTTTGCTGACAGTCGTAAAGTGTTGGCTACATCAGAAACATGTGGTAGTGTTGGCCTGTCATGATGGCTTCCCACTTGTGTCTATCCTCCAGTATAATATCAATCATAGGGCTCTTTTCCTTCCCCAGGAGAGCCTTACTGAAAGCTTTAATTGCTGTGGAAACCATAACTAACTCAATAAGCCAGTCTGACAGTAGCCCTTCAGAAATATAGCACTCATATCTTTGATGTGGCATCTTTCGACCAACACGTCAATAGACTCTTGGGGTTACTTTCAGTATGAGTTTGAGTCTGTTAGTCCTGAGGTTAATTTTTTCCTTGAGCTGGTCTCAGAAAACTTTTCAGATCTTTCTGATCACTGGTGGATAGGCAAGACCTATTAATACTGCAAAACCCCTCCGTGCCAATTGCAAACAATATTTTGTGGGATCATCTATTGCCCAATTTGTAAAAAACAAATTTCATGTGCTTTTTGAACAATCATAATTCAGTAAAGGTGGCACTAGATGCCCTGTCCATAATTAAATGTTTGCCTTCTATTTCTCTTTGCAGATCATTACCTTCCTTTAAGCAGTAAAATACAATGCAATGTTTATTTCTTTCACTGGTTTGCTTCATTTTCCTTCTCTTTTTCCCTCTTCTGCTTCTCTTTCACTCTCTTTTTTCCTGTTGCAATACCTTTCCTGCTCTTGATCATTCTAAAAAGGTCACTTTGAGAACTACAGGCTTGTATTTTAAAAATTCCAGGTTTACAGTTGCAAGTTTCTGCCTATAAGTGGCATTCATGCCAACTAAGGAGTGGCATTCATGCCAAATAAGGAGTGATAACATCACATGTGGGTTCCTTCTACTTTCATGGAAGAACCCAGCAAGCCTGGCAGCATCAGGAGGTGGAGAAGTCGATGTTTTAGGTGTAACCCTTCTTCAGGACTGGGGATGGGTGTACCGGGAGCTGCAGATAAAGGGGGTGGCGGGGGTAGGGTAGTGCCGTGGGGATAGGTGAAGACAGGTAGAGGGTAAGACTTGGTTGGTTAATGGGAGGAATGAATCCGGTTGGTGGCAGGGAGGAGTGGAAGGGAAAGGGAGGGGCTAGGAATGGAGTCGGGGCATGAGGAGGGAGGTTATTTGAAATTGGAGAACTCAATGTTGATTCCTCTGGGCTGTAGGCTGCCCAGGCGGAAGATGAGGTGCCAACCGGAGCTCCCAGTTACTGCCCATTTTAATTCCCCTTCCCACTCCCTTTCAGACATGACCATCCTTGGCCTCCTCCATTGCCACAACAAACCAAACCACAAATTGTAGGAACAACACCTCCATCTAATGCCTGGGCAGCCTAAAGCCCGGAGGACTCAACATTGAGTTCTCCAATTTCAAATAGCTACCTTTGTCATCTGCTGACTCCATTCCCAGTCCCTCCCCATCCCTTCCACTCCTCCCTGCCACCAACCGGATTCATTCCTCCCATTGACCAACCAGGTCGTACCCTCTTCCTGTCATCACCTATCCCCACTTCACCACCTTGTCCCTGCCACCCCCTTTATCTGTAGTTCCCCTCACACCCACCCCCCAGTCCTGAAGACAAGTTACACCCAAAATGTCAACTTCTCCACCTCTGATGCTGCCTGATTTGTTGTGTTCTTCCAGTCTCCTGCCTGACTACTTTGGATTCCAGCATCTGCAGTTTTTTTTTTGTCTCCCTCTACAATTTGGAGAAAGATAATGGAGATAACCAGTTAATGTCTTGTCAGAGGTAAACTGTCTTAATGCAGAAAACCACTTTGTTGAAAATTTTAAAGGTGCATTTTCTTTTTGGAGCACTTTAGATTTGTGCTTTCAGGGTTATTTGATTGCCAGAAGAAGTGTCTTTTTTTTTTAATGAAGCCTTTAATCTTTCTTGTATTTGTAACTTTATCTCTTTTAGTGTTAAGTACGGGTAAGCTTAAAAAGTCCTTGAAGGAAATGGTACTTTAATCTAAAATAAATTAATTCTGTCTTCTGGCTGGTCATGGATCTAACTATAGGTCTACACTCACTGAACCTAATACTGCCCATTACCTGAATTCTCTGATGTCCAGAGCTGCTATTCAGTCAGTCTTCAATTAGTTTTTCAACTACCTGCACCCAAGTGGCATTGGAGTCATTTTTTAAAATAGACAGCCATCACTGCTAACCATGGTAGGGATTTTGCCTCTGGCATGGTATTTTACCAGATGCCATATTGCATACATTATTTATTGAAACATAGCATCTAGGACGTCATTGACATGGTACTGAATCCGACAGATCTTTATTAAAGTTATTAATTATATACAAATTTTACATTCACGGGCACATGAGTGCTGGGCTAATATTAAGCCATTAGGTTACACAGAACACCACATTTCTATTGGTGTGACATGATTCAAGTGAACCCTAGTAAAATGGTGCTTATACCCTTCTGCACCCTTATACACTCAAGTCGTATCCTATGAGACAGGGGCAATATCATTAGCATGTCTTATTGAAATGCTGAGACATAACACAAAATAGATTCCATTTGTTTGAACGTCTGTTAAAGGATAGATCAGTCGATAGATTTGTTACAAAATTGCAGTAACTATTACAACAGGGAAACATTGCTACACTTCTTAACACTGCAAATTCTAAGTTCGGCTGACAATGGCTGCTGGTGACATGTTCTACATCCTAGTTACTCAATCATTAGCATGTTCCCTTTTGATGTGCCATTACAACAGAGTAATGAGCACCTAATTGAGGTACCATTTGATTTGTCGGTTGATTCAGTTGAGGAAAGAAGTAACAGATGACTATGCTACAAATGCAATGTCAAACACTGAGTAAACATGCAAGACCTGTTAGAGGGGGGCTACACTATTGAAAACAACTTAATATGTCACTCATAACACTTGATGCTTTTAATCTGTAAAAATATTTTAGTTCCCTACTTTCTTGGCACTGCATTCTCTGGCAGTATAGGGTGGAGATGAATTCTGGGCATGATAGGATCCTCCTGGTCCCCACCCCACCAGCCTCCGCATCCAAATAATTGTGAGGACTCTACTTCTGTCACCTCCAACAACCAGATACATTATCCCTTCCCTCCCCTGTCAGCATTCTGCAGGGATTGTTCCCTCTGCGACACACTGGGTTCACTCCTCCTCCATTCCCAACATGTCACACCCACCCAGCACCTTCCCATAAAATCCCAGAAGAGCTATACTTCCCTGTTTACCTCCTCTCTCTCATAATCCAAGGCTCCAGACATACCTTGTAGGTGAGGCAGCAATTTACTTCACTCAATGTAATTTACTATATTCACTGTTCATAATGTTGTCTCCTGTACAGTGGGGAGACGAAGCACAGACTGGGTGAATATTTTGCAAAATGCCTACATTCTATCTGCAAAAATGACCCTGTGCTTCCAGTTGCTCACCACTTCAACATACCGCCATGTTCCCTGGCTAATGTTTCTGGTGCTGCAGTATTCCAGTGAGCCTCAGTGCAAGCTTAAAGAACAATGTCTCATTTTTCACTTAAAGACCCTTGAAACTCTAGGATTCAACATCAAGTTCACTGAATTAAGAGCCTGATTCCATCCTCCCATGTTTTTACCCACACCATACCCAGTCCTGTTAACAGCATGGGTTGTTTTTGGCACAGTTATCCATTAGCAGGTACTCCTAGAAGCATTGTCACATTGTATGGCTTCTATTCAGTATAGCTGACCCATTTTCTCTTACTCTTAGCTCTTATTATCACTTTTTCAGCTTTTCTGTCCTGGCCTGCTATGCATTATCTCCTTCTTTACCTACCCCATTCATATTTCTATCTCTCTGATCTCCATTTCCACCTATCCACTACCCCTCCTCCCCCACATACTTTCAGCAGAAATACCATTTTTACCTGGCTGCGAACAGTTCTGATGATGAGTCACCAGACTCAAAATATTAACTCTGCTTTCCTCACACTGTGCTGCCAGACCTGCTGCATTTTTGCAGCAATTTCTTTTTGTGTTTCATGAATTCTGGTGGGCATTTTGACAAAATATGACCGCTGGCCCTCCGCCATACAATCGTTAAAAGACCCTGAAGAAAAGGCCTATTTAGGATAGTTAGGATTTAACTCTTCACAAACTAACTCAGGAAGGTGACTCATAGTCAGTGAGAGGGGCCTTCAGGACCAGGAATCACTTGTGCATGAACCAGCTGGAATGGTAACAATGGGGTAAATGATTATTCAGGCTGGTGTGGTATGATTAGGAGAAAGTGAGGACTGCAGATGCTGGAGATCAGAGCTTAAAAATGTGTTGCTGGAAAAGCGCAGCAGGTCAGGCAGCATCAAAAGAGAAGGAGAATCAATGTTTCGGGCATAAGCCCTTCTTCAGTAATGAGGAAAGTGTGTCCAGCAGGCTAAGATAAAAGGTAGGGAGGAGGGACTTGGGGGAGGGGCGTTGGGAATACGATAGGTGGAAGGAGGTTAAGGTGAGGGTGATAGGTCGGAGAGGGTGTGGGGGCGGAGAGGTCGGGAAGAAGATTGCAGGTCAAGAAGGCAATGCT